>NC_089745.1:66197656-66285156 GCF_040412425.1 Macrobrachium rosenbergii
TAAACCAAAGCAGGGTGGTTGAGGTGGGCACTTAGATAAATGGCTCGGTTTGCATACCAATGAAAAGTGTAAATCGATTTAAACTTTGTCACATTCTTATACAATTACTAAACATCATCTTTTATGTAAAAGACTCCTTAGAAGGGAGACTGTCTACATCAACAGAGTGGATTTTTATTTACCCACCAGGTGCTGCAACGAATCTGTCATGGAACATCAGCGATGAGTTGGTGAATCCTGTTACCTCCTACTCAGTCTGGCATAAGGATGCCAGAGTAATAGGGCACTGGGCCCGAGAAGGGGTGCAGAACTCTTCTCAAGTAAGGAAAGCATGGGTAAGAAGATAACATCCCCTTAATTAAGGATATAGTACCAGATGGATGGCAGCTGTCTCTGGATAACACAATGTAATACATTCAAAGTATAGCTCTACCGCTGGTCCCCACCCTTATCAAAGGGAAGAATGAAGGGAAATGCATCTTCAAGACAAAGCTCTAAGACCGGAGGCTGGATGTATAGTTGCTCATATCTTATTCTGATTAAGCAACTCAGCCGTGATTGATGCTCCGCTAGGGGGAGAAAAAGGTGGAAAGGAGACACCAGTCACTCTTCATTCATACTCCAGACTATGCCAAGTACTCATACCAGATATTTTTCTGTTCAAATGGAGCTACAAGCCTACACAAATTGTTGAGCAACCACCATGAGTGCCAAGTAGATGGTGTCAGGGGATTTGCAGGCAATGTTCCTCATGTAGAATGAGGTGAAGATTTTCTGACATTTATAAGCTGTGCTCATTACCTGAAAAACAAAAAAGTTCCTCCAGATGGCAAGAGACAGTCACAAGCACTATATTGGATAATCTATGTAATTTTCTGTTACACTTTGCTGAAGCTAAAGCTAGCGAAAAGACTGTCTTGAGCGATCTTGGTCTGAGGCTTTCCCCAAGAAGCTCCTAGGGCACTTGGTTAAGGCTGCAGAGAATGAGTCACCTCTCAATAGGGAGGATGAACCTCCAGAGAAGAACAAGGCTGTTCTGAGCTCCTCATTAGCATAGACAACTCCTCTGACAAAGAGAGGTTCATACCCTTAAATGCACAGACTTGGCTTAGGGTAAAGTGATAGCCTTTCATTACAGAGACCGAGAAGAGTCTATCTTGGCTAAGGTAAATGAAGTCTGCGATCCGCTAAACAGAAGTTCCATCTGGAGAGAGCCCCTTCTGTGACACCAATTACAGAAGTTAGTCCGCTTTCCCTGGTACATGTTCACAGAGGAGTGGTGGAGGTATCCAGGCATCTCCGTTGCAGTCCTGTGAGAAAAGTCTCTTTCTCGTAGGATACACTAGACAGTCCCCACACATGAAACTGAAGGGTGTGGACTATCTGATAGTGCCTCTGAATATGAGGCTGATGAAGAAGAGTGGGACAAGGTGGAATCTCTCTCTTGATCATGAGGAACAACAGATCCTTACAGACCTCACAGGCCTTACAATTCATTTGGGTTGCCCCAGGTCCCTCAGTGTGAGGGAGCCATTTGGCATGAAGTTAATGGGGAGCAACAAGGGTCATCCTGAGACAAGGGGCGAGCCAAGACCTTGTTGAAAGGCAAGTGCTGAGATTGTCCCAGAGGTGCTGGCACCATCTTGCAGGGCTGTTCAGGAATCTGGAATAGGGGAGCAGAACATTGGGAGCTTTCTGTTTAGCTGTGTGGCTAACAGATAGCTCACTGGTGTTCCCAAAAAATTCTCTCAGCTATTTGAAAGTGTAGGGACCGCTCTGTCCTCACCTGATGCTGGTGGCTAAGTTGATCAGCCAGACATTCCACTTGCCTGGAATGTACCTGGCTAATAGTTTGACAGTATGGCAAACTGCCAACTTGTGCATCTGCCTTGCCAACTGACAAAGAGAGAGAGGAAGACTGTCACTTACTGCTTGTAAACAAGTGCCACCACAGTGGTAGTGTTGCTCATCAGCACTACTGAGTAACCAATCAATAGTTCTGAAATGTTTGCAGGGTGAGCAGCAATTTTCACATTTCCTGAATGATGACATGCAGATGAAGTATGTCTTTTGCCCACACATATGAGTTGAATGAGCCATTCAGATACATGCCTCATATGTTCAAGAACTGGTACATCTCCTGGGGAGGGGAAAGAGAAAGGACAAAGTATATATTATGAGATGGATAATTTTTCCTTTTGTGTAGTTCCCCCTAGTACCATGTCTATTTTGCAGTTTTGAGAATGGATGAAATATTTTAAGTTTCTACAATTGTTCTAGAATGTCAGTTAAATACATTAATTTCATATAGAAAATTATTTTTGAGAATTTAATTGTTAATAAGATGTTAGTGAAATTTTGGCATATTTTATCTATGTAAAAGCAAGATAATATAATTTTCTTACAAGTTTTACATAATCTGTTTGCTCAAGATATTTACAGGCAGAGCTGGTGAGTGTGTGTGTGCGTGTGTGTTATCAGAATTTTTGATAGCTGGAGATTACCATTTAAATAGCAAATGATGGTTGGTGTAGCTAGAAGAGACAGAAGGCAAGATAAGACAAGGCAAGGCAAGGAATAAGTGCTTTCAGTTCCACAAAATCATTTTAGTACAGTTCCTGACTACCACTTTTATACACAAGTACAAGTGGCCAGAAGTTATTGTTACCGCCTGGATTTCAATGTAGCTAAAGTTTTGTAAATAGACTGTATATTTTTAATCACACTTATGTTTTAATCACACCAAGTATAAAGCCATTAGCTACTGCTACTATCGCACCCTCCATCACACGTTGTATGAGAAAATTGGTGTGGTTTTACTGTTAGCCTAAATTTAAGTATATTTCAGCATGGGAGATAAGAGATAGCAAAGCTTGTGAAACTAGCCAGGAAGACAGGGTTGGAAGGCCCAGAATTTCGGAATTTCGTGAAAGAGCAACAAGACCTGGCCTGTGCAGTGATAAACAGCAAGCTAAAGGCTGAAAGGCACCATGCACATGAAGTTAAAATATTATGACTTAAGGCAGTGGTTGGTACTGGAGCTTAAGAGAGAAGCAAGCGGCACTAGCACCCCTGTAATTATTACAAGTTACCTTGATTCCATAAGAAGCTGGACAACATGGACACATTCATCAAAAGATTTGAGAAGTTTCTAGAGAAACAAGGTTGGCCTAATGATGAGTGCACTTTGTCTCAGTTTATTTTTCTAGTATGTCTCATGTTGAAATGTTGATTTACGACAGCCTGACAAGGGCACCTTTGAAGAAATATGTGATGACTGAAGAGGGATTCAGGTGAGACTGAATATCAATTTGTAGCTGGGCTACAGAGGCATCTCAAGACGTGGGCTGAAATGACTGAATGCAGAAGAGTTTGATGATTTAGCAGACTTGCTCATCAGGGAACAGTTTGTCAGCACTTGTTCGACCTAGATGGTACTACTAATTAGGGAAAGAGTGCCAAAGGATATTAGTGAGATGGTGAAGCTTGCTGAGCAGTACTCTGAAGCTCAGGAATAAGCTTAGGGGAATGCCAGCAGCCAATGAAGTTTAGTGGGAATATCCAGAGACCCAAGACTACTACAAGTTGGCCGATCAGAAGTATACAGACAAGTGTAGGCAGGCACTTTGTGCGTCACAAGCCAGGGCACTTAGCCAAAAAACTGTGTTTTCCATAAAAATGTGGAGCAGCATAAGTTCAAACAAAAGGCAGCCAGTGTTATGACAGTGGAAAAACCAAGGGAGGTGAGTGCTGTCATGATCTATGAAGATGTCGTTATGGCCAAGCTGGAAGACTATGTTGAAGACAGTAAGCTGAGGCTGGCAGATGAAGCTAAATTACCTGTTGCGTTGGGAGCATGCAGATCTGAGGCGCAGAGAAAGAGGCACTGTAATTTACCAGTTAGTGAAGGTTATGTAGGTAAAAAGAAAATACCAGTGCTATGAGATACAGGTCACAACAGTGCAGCTGCACATAGAAGTTTGGTAACTGAGAACCGAATAACCAATAAGAAATGGGTTGTGTGCAGTCGCTGACAGAAATATCCACAGATATCCAATTGTAAAGACATTATATATATATATATATATATATATATATATATATATATATATATATATATATATATATATATATATATATATATATATATATATATATATAATATACATATACATATTATATACATATATACATACATTCTTCATTAATATGTATATATATGCATTCTTCATCTCTCTATAGGTCTCTCTCTCTCTCTCTCTCTCCTTCTTTGGTTCTGGGAGAAGCCATATTATTTTTTGACCTTTAGAAATCTCTGTAGTGTACAGTTTAAAAGTTATTAACAAGGTAAAAATTTTATCTGGTCTCTGATCTCTTAGTATGACTTCATTTCGCTTGCCCAGTGGTATTCTTAGTGAGTTATGCATGCCAAATAGGACGTTCAAGTCATGGGCAAGGTCATATTCCTGCTTGAACCTTGACCTGTAAGTATGACATAATTTATTTGGTATTTGAAACATTTAAAAATCTTCCTTAATAAAACGTAAATTGAATTCGTTTCCTCTCGCAATACTAGTTCCCTTCCTAGAAGTTTGTTTCATTCTAAACACGTACTAAATATCTAAATAAATGGGCAATTATTGATATCCCATTTCCTAAAGCGCAAAATTACTTCCAGGTTAGGGAAAATAATATATCTGAAAACATAATTGCTCACATGGTATGAATGCTGGCAAACACAAACTTATTTGGATTTCGTATACAAAATAATTAGTTTGCACGTTGTTTCAAATTACTTTTGCATCAGTTGAGAACTACCGATTATTAGGCAAAATCAGAATCGGCTAAAATCGAAAACTCAGTTTGTTTCAGACATGGAATATAACGAAGGCCTTACAATCATAATACCAAAGAAGGAGCCTTTTCCGTCAAAGGCGTTAACTCAGCTCCATTTAGACAAGACTTAACCGATTGGTCTTTTTCCTTTCCAGGTTCACCAGCAAGGGCGACCTGCTGTACAGCATTGTTCTCCAGTGGCCCAGCAAAGGTGTCTTGTCTCTCGGATCAGTGTCAGCCACACCCCAGACTCACGTGTCTATGCTTGGATATAATGATAACAGCATAGAGAACGCACTGCAAGTGAGGAGATCTTCATTTGTTTCTTATTCTTCTTCTTCTTAAGAATTGTGGTCTAACAGGTTTGTTACTGATGAAAAGGGGGCAGATACATCTTACTATTATTGCTCATATAATAAGCAGCATTCTAATATTATTTAACGGTATGTATACGGGTACAATAATTGTCGTATTTCATATAGTCTGTATAAGTGAAAAGGGATTAAGAACATAAAGCTAACCTCCCAAGGTTTTTATTTCGAAACGAATGTGCATAACCGCCTAAAATCAAGCATTATTACTAAACAAGATGATAAATGAACACTAGCAGGCAACAAGGCTTACCTCCGAAACAGATGAAGGGCAAACGCTACAGACAACAGTTCAAGTTAGCTGAAAGTGACGTCAACTAAAATATTATGTACTCCATAGAAATGAGAGAGCAATGACCTCTCTGTGGAGCAGAGTCCATACTGTAAGAAAGGTCTTGGACAGTGACGAGAGAGGAAGAATCTTATTCACAGTGTTCTTTATGAAGAACACCGTGAAGCGAGCCTCTTTATATTTGAGGATAATGTTATAAATAACAATCTAACGAATTTGCCTAAAGAAGTTCGTATGACACCTAAGGAGAGCGCCAAGACATTATGCTATTTAGTTTTAAGCTCATATTGCTGTTGGATTCAGTTCCCAAATCCTCACACTTCGGTGGGAAGCTGAGTATAAAGAGAAAAAAAAAACGTAGCTTGGGAGCCCTAAACCGTGTTTCTTCTTGCCCAGTCAAACACCAAGCAGATGTGCTCCATTAGCAACACATACGATTAAGTGAGATTGAGAGTTATACCACACGGAGGACCAGGGGAAACGGACAAGGATACGCCAATAGGATTTTGGAGGTGGCTGTTAATAAACTGAAGGAAAAGGGAGTGGAAGGGGGAAGGATAAGGACAGATACCAAAGGGACACCAAAGAGAAGAAAGGGGCAGACACGTAGTACATGCTTCCTTTAAATATAAACGAGTTAAACAAATCAGAATAAAGAAAATAATAAAATCAAGAAAATAAATAACAGCAAATACTCATACGTAGACAGCAGCTGAGAAACAAGTCGCTCAAATTAAGGCCAAAGACCAGGCAAAGATGGATGGCAGTTTAAGAGTGCGGAAAAGCCTTTCAAGCTTAGCATCATTAATAGGTCTACGCATAACACGGACCGGAAGGCTACTCCCTAGTTATCCAGTAAGCAGCAGTGTGAAACTGCAGAACCCAGTGTGATACGGATGGTAATGATCTGCAAATCGAGCTGCACGCACAAACTCAGGAGCAGGCATCAACGGCGACAGCAGAAGTTTTCTCTCTCACAGATAGCATCGTATCCCGTTATGAGGAAATGCAGAAGTAAATCACCACTGCCGATCGATATTCATTTCAATTGTGTCAAACACTGACTACTTGAGATGGCGCGAAAATATTCATGAATAAAACAATAAAAGAAGTGGACAAGGGCATAATGCGGTGTCCTTAAAAAAAAAAAAGGGATGTAGAAAAATGGAAAACAGAGAAGCACTGTTCAGGCTAATGATGGGTCTGGAGTGAATATGATTAGATTAACTTTCACGATCAATATCATTATATTTTGAATAAAGGAAAATGCAGACACTGGGAAGTTTAAAGAATAATGTATTCTAACATACGATAGTGTGGCATTTGGAAAATCTTTCAAAATACGGCATTTATTGTTAATTTTGCGATTAAAATTTAGAGTGAATGGTATGCAGATTGGATGAGAACTGATATCATCACCCTATTAAATCTAGATAAATACTGCTCCACGAACAACATTAAGTATTCGTGCATTTAGGCGAAGTAGGGTGTTCCTTCCAGTGATAAAAGCGAGGGGCGAATGTCTAGCAAAGACTAAAACAGTATGCAAAAGAAATCAATGAAGACAGACGTGAAGGGTCTGTCCTCCCTCCTAGGGCACTGGATAAGGGCCAGGGTTATCAAAATACCTGGGTACCTGCCTATTAAGGTGAAGCTCGAATGACGCATTCCTGACAGCAGGCCACGCACTAATGGCATGGGCGGTGAAAATACCAGGAATCATGATCGCAATAATCGAATTTGTGGGAAACAGAAGCTTCTTATAAGAGAAATCTCACTGACAGAAATTACAGGTTCCTGATTTTAAATTTTTCTAGAAATAAGCCAGTGCTTAAACTATTTGAAACAAGCATTAGTGTAGCGGTTGTGACCTTCAGATTTTAAAGTGCATAACACTGGATATATATGCATATATATATATATATATATATTATATATATATATATATATATACACTAGTATATTATAAAATAAATTAGCAGACTGAAGGAATATAAATATATATATATATATAAAAGATAAAATCACATAAACAAAATTTTACACTAGTCCTTTTGACAGACTGAAGGAATATAAAGTATGTTTACAAAGAAACATATAAATGACAGAAGGGGATTATAAAGGAAACATATGTACCTGAATCAACAAATTGAAGAATTAGTACAACTGCCAAAACAGGATTAAATACTTAAGAGGTTTTTACAAAGGATTAAGATTAACCGTTCAGGAGCAGGGACAGGACAATTAAAAAGAATTATACAGGTTCGTGACTGACCACCTAAAAATTTTTAGTACAACACAATTTTTTTTTTTAATAATAACTTTTTGCAAGATGAACATTTTTACAAAAAAATTATATTAAACATACGGATATACAGAAAATATATATCAAGTAGCTACCTTGTAATTAAGTCAGTGATTTTATCTTTTAGGTCATTCTTGAACATTTTTCTAATACAGGGGTCCAAATAATACATGCCAGGGCTAAGATTAAAATTACAACTGGAAGTAAGCTGGATAATAGCGGACTCCAATAGATTTCTTGAAGAGAAATCTTTCGATCTAACAATCACTGAACTTTCAGTCCAATTTATCCTGTGAGAGTTTTCACTTAAATGAATGAATATAGCATTGGATGCTTGTCCAGTTTTGACTGAATACTTATGTTGCTTAATACGTACATCTAAATCTTTGCTAGATTGGCCAATATAAAATGAGGGCAATCCAAACATGGAATTTTATATATTATGTTGTTGTTTTTCTTTAGGGTTATTTTTATTAACATTCTTTTGAGTGTGTTATTATAAGAAAAAACGAGGTTTACATTAAAAGGTTTTTAACAATGATTTTATGTTTTCAAAACCACTAAAATAAGGCAAGCTAAGAATGTTCTTAGGGTTTCTTTCTTCATGTTACTTTCACTATAAAACTTTTTGTGGGCTTTGTTATAACAAATATCTAGTATATGTGAAGGATAATATAAATCTGTCCCTATTTTTCTTATGTATTCACTTTTTTATCCAAATACTGGGGACTGACAATGCGCAAGGCTCGTAAAAACATAGAGGAGCCTTGCGCATTGTCAGTCCCCAGTATTTGGATAAAGAAATTGAATACATAAGAAAATAGGGACAGATTTATATTATCCTTCACATATACTAGATATTTGTTATAACAAAGCCCACAAAAAGTTTTATAGTGAAAGTAACATGAAGAAAGAAACCCCAAGAACATTCTTAGCTTGCCTTATTTTAGTGGTTTTGAAAACATAAAATCATTGTTAAAAACCTTTAATGTAAACCTCGTTTTTTCTTATAATAACACACTCAAAAGAATGTTAATAAAAATAACCCTAAAGAAAACAACAACATAATATATAAAATTCCATGTTTGGATTGCCCTCATTTTATATTGGCCAATCTAGCAAAGATTTAGATGTACGTATAATTTTTTAATTGTCCTGTCCCTGCTCCTGAACGGTTAATCTTATTGAAAGATCCTTCAAGAAATCTTTGTAAAAACCTCTGTATTATTTTATCCTGTTTTGGCAGTTGTACTAAGAATTCTTCAATTGTGTTGGATTCCAGGTACATATGTTTCCTTTTTATAATTTTTTCTGTCATTTATATGAAAAAAAAAAAAATTTTGTTTGTAAACATACTTTTATATTCCTTCAGTCTGCTAAGTAAAGGACTAGTGTCCTTTGTAAAACCTCTTAGCACTCCAGTGTTTTGGCAGTTGTACTTTCCTTTCAATTGTGGATTTTATCTTTAATTATATATTCATCATGTTCCATATTTTCCTTCAGTCTGATTCAGTTATACATATATATATATTATATATATATATTATATATATATATATATATATATATATATATATATCTATATATATATATATATATATATATATATATATATATATATATATATATATATATATATTATATGCATATGCGTGTTCATGCGTGCGTATACAACGATTAAATTTTGCAGCAGCTGTGTGTCCCAAGAATTATTTTACCAGATACACACAAACTAAAAAAAAAATCCAAGACCAATAAAAGTTTTTACTATTCTGAAAACCGTCCGTCTCTCTCTCTCTCTCTCTCTCTCTCTCTCTCTCTCTCTCTCTTCCTTTCAGTACGCATGTACAGACTGAAGACGTAAAACTCTCTCTCTCTCTCTCTCTCTCTCCATTTCAGCACGCATGTATAGACTGAAGATGTAAAACTCTCTCTCTCTCTCTCTCTCTCTCTCTCTCTCTCTCTCTCTCTCTCTCTCTCTCTCTTTCAGCACGCATACCTTACCTTACATGTACAGACTGAAGATGTAAAACTCTCTCTGTCTCTCTCCTTTCAGTGCGCACGTACAGACTGAAGATGTAAAACTAACTCTCTCTCTCTCTCTCTCTCTCCTTTCAGCATGCATGTACAGACTGAAGATGTAAAACTCTCTCTCTCTCTCTCCTTTCAGCACGCACGTACAGACTGAAGATGTAAAACTCTCTCTCTCTCTCTCTCTTTCAGCACACATACCTTACCTTACATGTACAGACTGAAGATGTAAAACTCTCTCTCTCTCTCTCTCTCTCTCTCTCTCCTTTCAGCACGCATGTACAGACTGAAGATGTAAAACTCTGTCTCTCTCTCTTTCAGCACGCAGGTACAGACTCAAGATGTAAAACTCTCTCTCTCTCTCTCTCAGCCTTTCAGCACACAGACAAGATATAAAACTCTATGTCTCTCTCCTTTCAGCATGCACAGACAGACTGAAGATGTAAACTCTCTCTCTCTCTCTCTCTCAGCACACTTTCAGGATGCATGTACAGACTGAAGATGTAAAACTCTCTCTCTCTCTCTCTCTCTCTCTCTCTCTCTCTCTCTCCTTTCAGGACGCATGTGCAGACTGAAGATGTAAAACTCTCTCTCCTTTCAGGACTCATGTACAGACTGAAGATGTAAAACTCTCTCTCTCTCTCCCTCTCCTTTCAGCACGCATGTACAGACAAGATATAAAACTCTATGTCTCTCTCCTTTCAGCGTGCACGTACAGACTGAAGATGTAAAACTCTCTCTCTCTCTCTCTCTCTCTTCTTTCAGGATGCATGTACAGACTGAAGATGTAAAACTCTCTCTCTCTCTCTCTCTCTCTCTCTCTCTCTCTCTCTCTCTCTCCTTTCAGGACGCATGTACAGACTGAAGATGTAAAACTCTCTCTCTCTTTTTCAGGACTCATGTACAGACTGAAGATGTAAAAACTCTCTCTCTCTCCCTCTCCTTTCAGCACGCATGTACAGACTGAAGATGTAAAACTCTCTCTCTCTCTCTCTCAGCATGCACGTACAGACTGAAGATGTAAAACTCTCTCTCTCTCTCTCTCTCTTTCAGCACGCATGTACAGACTGAAGATGTAAAACTCTCTCTCTCTCTCTCTCTCTCTCTCTCTCTCTCTCTCTCTCTCTCTCCTTTCAGCACGCATGTACAGAATGAAGATGTAAAACTCTCTCTCTCTCTCTCTTTCAGCACGCATGTACAGACTAAAGATGTAAAACTCTCTCTCTCTCTCTCTCCTTTCAGCCCGCACGTACAGACTGAAGATGTAACTCTCTCTCTCTCCCCTTTCAGGACGCATGTACAGACCGAAGATGTAAAACTCACTCTCTCTCTCTCTCTCTCTCCAGCACGCATGTACAGACTGAAGATGTAAAACTCTGTCTCTCTCTCTTTTCAGCACGCATGTACAGACTGAAGATGTAAACTCTCTCCTCTCTCTCTCTTTCAGGAGCATGTACAGACTGAAGATGTAAAACTCTGTCTCTCTCTCTCCTTTCACACGCATCTGAAGATGTAAAACTCTCTCCTCCTCTCCAGCACGCATGTACAGACTGAAGATGTAAAACTCTCTCTCTCTCTCTCTCCCTTTCAGGACGCATGTACAGACTGAAGATGTAAAACTCTCTCTGTCTCTCTCCTATCAGCGAGCACGTACAGACTGAAGATGTAAAACTAACTCTCTCTCTCTCTCTCTCCTTTCAGCACACATGTACAGACTGAAGGTGTAAAACTCTCTCTCTCTCTCTCTCCTTTCAGGATGCATGTACAGACTGTAGATGTAAAACTCACTCTCTCTCTCTCCTTTCAGCACGCATGTACAGACTGAAGATGTAAAACTCCGTCTCTCTCCTTTCAGCGAGCACGTACAGACTGAAGATGTAAAACTAACTCTCTCTCTCTCTCTCTCTCTCTCTCTCTCCTTCCAGCACGCATGTACAGACTGAAGATGTAAAATTCTCTCTCTCTCCCCTTTCAGGACGCATGTACAGACTGAAGATATAAAACTAACTCTCTCTCTGTCTCTCTCCTTTCAGCATGCATGTACAGACTGAAGATGTAAAACTCTGTCTCTCTCCTTTCAGCACGCATGTACAGACTGAAGATGTAAAACTCTGTCTCTCTCCTTTCAGCGCGCACGTACAGACTGAAGATGTAAAACTCTCTCCCTCTCTCAGCACGCATGTACAGACTGAAGATGTAAAACTCTCTCTCTCTCTCTCTCAGCACGCATGCACAGACTGAAGATGTAAAACTCTCTCTCTCTATCTCTCTCAGCACGCATGCACAGACTGAAGATGTAAAACTCTCTCTCTCTGTCTCTCTTCTTTCAGCGCGCACGTACAGACTGAAGATGTAAAACTCTCCCTCTCTCTCTCTCTCTCTCTCTCTCCCTTTCAGCACGCATGTACAGACTGAAGACTTAAAAAGAGAGTCAAAGAAAGCATTCGGACAGACGTTGAGGTGACGGGACCGAGGGAAAGGGCTCTTTCATGGTACCTTTTGACATTCACGAGGAGCCAGTAGAGTTGAGCCACGAATACATCACCCAGCCTTTAAATTCGAATCTGCCAAGAGTCATCAAGCGTCATCGAGTGAAAGAGGGCCCAGGCGGCCAGTCAGGTCATTTAATGCTCAGTCGACAACAGCTGTGAATCCTTAACAAATAATGATAAGGATATAAGGTACATTGCAATGTAACAGCACTTAGCGAATGATAACCAAAGGGAAAGCGACAGTAACTCCTACTGTTATTGGTTCTATGCGAGGATTTAGTCGTGCGAGTTTTCCAGCAAACAAACATTGATCCAGTTATGCTTTACCTCACAACCTCCTGAGCCTGTTGGTCCTCACTAAATCACTGGACTCAAGTTTCAGTCAATTCTGGATAGCTAAAGGAATAAAAGGTTTTCAAGACAAAAGAATTCGTATAATGGGAAATATTAGTTAAGCTAAGATTAAGGACGCCCTACCATATTTGTACGTACGAAAATTGTTAAAGAATAAACGAGAACATTCATTTCTTATTTGGAGAAGGAATTTAAGCATGAATATGTTATTCGACATAATGCCTCATGGCCAATAACATCAGATTCCGTCCTAAGGAACAAATTCGAACATCCCGGGTCATCTTACCCAGATATCATCCAACTTTTAAATACAATGCCAGTCAAATGCCGATTATATGTCCAAACCGAAATAAAAATTTTGCTTTTTATTTCTTTTTGGATAACAAGAATTACACAACTTATTATTACTCCAACGTCACAAGGAATCGAGTGAGGTTACCTAGGTTTAAAAGCATCCTAAAATAAAACAGTTGTTGCTAAATTACAGGAGAGAAAGGGACGATGAAGACGATGATGATGATACCAAGGAAGAGAAAGACGATGAAGAATCATAGGTGGAAGAAAGTAATGACGTTATGTGGTTCTCTATTCCATCTCTGCAAAAGCAACTTGCAGTTTTATGCGCTATGTTTCCACACTTCTACAAAACTTGGATCACTGTACGATTCGATGTACGTCGACGAAAATATGCATTTTCTCCTCCATATAGTGAAGAGCAAACATTCAACTAAGTGGGTGGATAGAGAGAGAGAGAGAGAGAGAGAGAGAGAGAGAGAGAGAGAGAGAGAGAGAGAGAGAGAGAGAGAGAGAGAGAGAGAGAGAGAAATTAATATCTGAAGAATGTTTCTTTTTCTATAAATAATATCCCATCAGGCATGCAAAAGACGCCTTCATATACAGAGCGAGATGAATGCTTAAGCAACAATATCTCACTTGAGCTTTGCCGCATTGCTAGCCAACATTTAACTTTTTTATTTGTGTTTATGTTTATTACGATAAACTTTCACTCATTACTAGAAAGCGTAATTCATTTCTTGCAAATCAGAATTTACTGCAAAAGTTCCTTCAACATTCAAACAAGTGATGAGAGAGAGAGAGAGAGAGAGAGAGAGAGAGAGAGAGAGAGAGAGAGAGAGAGAGAGAGAGAGAGAGAGAGAGAGAGAATTATTATTTTGAAGAATGTTTCTTATTCTATAAATAAAATTCCATCAGGCAGGCAGAAGACGCCTTCATTTACTTAGAGAGACGAATACTTAAGCAACAATATTTCACTGAATTTTCCCCCATTGCTACCCAATTTTTAACTTTATTTGTATTTACGTTTGTTAAGATAAACTTTCACTTATTACTGGTAAGTGTGATTCATTTCTTGTAAATCAGGACTTATTGCAAAGTTCCCTCAACGTATCTCCCGAAGGGAGAAAGTTATTATAAATCCATATCCTTCCACGTAATGAATATCACCAGACTAACTAGTTTTTTACAAACAATATGATTTCCACATTCATGTTTCATACGCTTTCGACATAATGTCACTTTCAATATGTACATTTTCGCAGAGAAAATGAACTCACTCGAATTTCTCTTGGTTCCAGTTCAAGACGGTCAAAGGCGGCATGCAAGTGGCTTTTCCAGACATGGCAGATGTCAAGAGCCGGTGGGCTTGGGTCCTCGTCATGACAGGTGTGGAACCAGCCAAAAGCATTAAGTAGAAAACAAGGGAAGAAAAAATATAAAAAATTAAGTTTTCAATCAACATTATTTCTGCAGACTATTTTCATGGCAGGAGGCCAAATAATCTCATGTCAAATGAAGGCCTAAGCGCCTTGCATCTTCCTATCATGCTTGATAAAACTCTTTGTTAAGAATTAAAGTGAAAACATCACCTGTTCTTTAATGTAAAACATATAGGTTTTGCACTTCTACGTTTTTCATTCACCTATTCAAATTGTAACATGCATGTAGGTATGTATGTATGCACGTGTGGATATACATACCCACACACACACACACACACACACACACACACATATATATATATATATATATATATATATATATATATATATATATATATATATATATATATATATATATATATACATACATACACACAATTCCTACATCAAGTCAAACCCATAACACGTATTCTTTGGACGTCAAGATCATAAATTTTTGAGCTCGAGATACATATATACATGTATATGCGCACATTATACATTATATATATATATTATATATATATATATATATATATATATATATATATATATATATAGGCTATATAATATATATATATATATATATATATTTTAATTTTATATATATATATATATAAATATATTATATTTATATATACATATATGTATATATATATACATTATATATATATATATATATATATATATATATATATATATATATATATATATATATATATATATATATATATATATATATATATATATATATATATGGCTACTATGCAGAGCAGGGATAGTCAGTAATACTTGGGATCCTGGGGGAAAAGCCAGGTCAGGCACTGCTCCCTAAGTTAGGTGGGGAAGGTAAGGTCAGGTTAGGTCAGGACACGGCATTCTTGGAAAGGTTAGGATTTGTCACACCTTCTCCTATCTCCCTACCCTGCACCTGCTCCATTTGTGTGTGTGTGTGTGTATATATATATATACATATATATATATATATATATATATATATATATATATAATAAAAATAAAAATAAATAAAATAATAATAATAATAATAATAATAATAATAATAATTTTGTATCTCGATGTACTCCACAATGAAAATGAAGGAGAAACCAGAGGAGAAAGGAAACCGAGTTCTTAATTTGTTCCAACAGTTTCGCTTTCCATCAGGCCTCTTCCGGGGAACTTTATTGACTAATCAGTTTTAGAACAACATATACCAGACATATGTTTACATTTGACTTCAAGACTTACATAAAACATAAACAAGTGAAACGGTTGACGGTTCTTACAACTGTTACAGGATAATATAAAATATAAATTGTCTAGTACATAGCTCGTCCAACAGAAAAGGTTAACAGTCTGAGTCAAAACAGGCAATTAAGTGAATACCTAAGTCAATATATTACATAATTCGTACTGGTTTTTCATGATAAGCAGAAAGAGCAGGTCTGTCATGAATAAGGCTATACTGCCATTAAAGTTATTGTTTTCACTATATTGAACACATGTCGTTTCTATTAGATTTCTTTCTATAAAATTATTGTTTCTGAACAAGATTCTTGCTTGAGACCACTAAATTGGAAAAAAACAATCTCTAGCATGTTTACTAATGGCAACGTTTCTTTGGCCAGTAGCGATACTACACTTATGTTGTGCAATTCGTTTCTCAACAGTTTTCGGCTGATTGTCCAATATAAAATTGATTGCAACCACAAGGAATTTTGTATACTACCCCGTTGTCGTATATAGGACTGTTTCTTATTAAAGTTTTGCCAATTGTACTGAGATAGGAAAATACAAGTCACATTTAATAATTTAAGTGGGTGGATAATATGATCGAAGGCTGGCATCAGTGGCGTTCCTGAGGGGAGGGGCCCCAAAATGCGAAATTTAACCATTGCTGCTATGAGAGGACAAGCTAAATTTCTGAAATTTGCATTTACAAGTGCCTTTAAAATGATCCTACAATTACTCATATTCTAAAATTTTCCCCCTGAACCCCCCCGCTGCTTTGGCTCGCTTCGCTGGCCTCCCACCCCATAATAGGGGCCCCAAATGGGACTGTGCCCCTCCGGAGCCCCAAAATGTCTAGGAGCGCCCCTGGCTGGCATGTATGGCAAACACAGTATATTGCTATTAAAATTCCCATTTCCGCTAGTGGAGGAAAAAGATTTTTTGGCTAGCGAGAGCACTCATCTATATCATGTAAAGTAAAATTGTACTTACGACCTAATCCATACATAATTTATAATCTAACTCGTCATTAAAGAATTCAGGGCTGACTAGATGAAGAGCTCCAAAAAACATAGATCTTACTCCTGACTGTCTTATTTGTTTATTGTGGAAAGATCTCGCATTGATAACCAGATTGTTGTTGCTACCTTTTCGATGTACTTTAAATTTTAAAGTATTGTTATTTCTAATGACTTTAACATCCAAGAAAGCTATACTCTTATTTTCTTCCTTCTCAACAATAAATTGGATCAGAAAGTACTAACCCATTTAAATGTGTTAATGTGGGGTCTATGTCCAAGTGAATTTTCCAAATACTAAATATGTCGTCAACATAACGGAACTATCGGAATATACTTTGGTTCCGTTATGTTGACGACATATTTAGTATTTGGAAAATTCACTTGGACATAGACCCCACATTAACACATTTAAATGGGTTAGTTCCTTCGATCCAATTTACTGTTGAGAAAGAAGAAAATAAGAGTATAGCTTTCTTGGATGTTAAAGTCATTAGAAATAACAATACTTTAAAGTTTAAAGTACACCGAAAAGGTAGCAACAACAATCTTATTATCAATGCGAGATCTTTCCACAATAAACAAGTAAAACAGTCAGGAATAAGATCTATGTTTTTTAGAGCTCTTCATCTAGTCAGCCCTGAACTCTTTGATGACGAGATAGATTATATATATGGATGAGGTCTTAAGCACAATTTTAATTTACATGATATAGATGAGTGTTCTCGCTAGTCAAAAAATCTTTTTACTCCACTAGCGGAAATAGGATTTTTAATAGCAATATACTGTGTTTGCCATACATGCCAGCCAGGGGCGTTCCTAGACATTTTGGGGCCCGGAGGGGCACAGTCCCATTTGGGGCCCCTCTTATGGGGTGGGAGGCGAGCGAAGCGAACCAAAGCAACTAGGGGGTTCAGGGGGGAAAATTTTTAGAATATGAGTAATTGTAGGTTCTTTTTAAAGGCACTTGTAAATGCAAATTTCAGAAATTTAGCTTGTCCTGTCATAGCAGCAATGGTTAAATTTCGTATTTTGGCCCCCCCGCCCTCATCTTGGGGCCCGGGGGGCGATTTCAAACAGTCCCCCCCCCACCTCCCCTCAGGAACGCCACTGATGCCAGCCTTCGATCACATTATCCACCCACTTAATTTATTAAATGTGACTGTTGTATTTTCCTGTCGCAATACCATTGGCAGAACTTTAATAAGAAACAGCCCTATATACGACAACGGGGTAGTATACAAAATTCCTTGTGGTTACAATCAATTTTATATTGGACAATCAGCGAAAACTGTTGAGAAACGAATTGCACAACATAAGTGTAGTATCGCTACTGGCCAAAGAAACGTTGCCATTAGTAAACATGCTAGAGATTGTTTTTTTCCAATTTAGTGGTCTCAAGCAAGAATCTTGTTCAGAAACAATAATTTTATAGAAAGAAATCTAATAGAAACGGCATGTGTTCAATATAGTGAAAACAATAACTTTAATGGCAGTATAGCCTTATTCATGACAGACCTGCTCTTTCTGCGTATCATGAAAAACCAGTTCAAATTATGTAATATATTGACTTAGGTATTCACTTAATTGCCTGTTTAGCCTCATTAGACTGTTAACCTTTTCTGTTGGACGAACTATGTGCTAGACAATTTATATTTTATATATTATCCTGTAACAGTTATAAGGACCGTTAACCATTTTATTTGTTTATGTTTTATGTAAGTCTTGAAGTCAAATGTAAACATATGTCCGGTATATGTTTTCTTAAACTGTAATTATTAATCAATAAAGTTCCCCGGAAGAGGCCTGACGGAAGGCGAAACTATTGGAACAAATTAAGACTCTGTTTCCTTTTTTTCCTCTGGTTTCTCCTTCGTTTTCATTGTGGAGTACATCGAGATATTTTATCTTCGTGATTGAGATGAATACAACTACATATATTTATATATATATATATATATATATATATATATATATATATATATATATATATATATATATATATATATGTATATATATATATATATATATATATATATATATATATATATATATATACATATATAAAATCTGAGCGCAATATTTATTTATTGAACCGTTGTCTTGGGAGAATTCAGATGAAAACTGAAATAACATTAAATAAAAGAAGGGAAACTTTGAGCGATAAAATACCCATGACCTTCAGACATAAAAGTAAAAAACAATATACTGAAAAAAGAAAAAAAATCAATACGGTAAGTATTTCTCAGGAAATTATTCAGGATGTTAACAAACTGCTTCATAAGGAAATAAAATATATATTATTAACAATGTAGGCATTCGGTCATTTTCGCCTCAGTCGGAGCACGTTTCGGCAATCTTATCAGACAACTGACTATGATGACGGTGGTGATTATCTTACAACTTGAACGTCTGACGCTGTGGCATAAGGGATGGCAATGCAAGCACGGCAACAAAGTTCTCATATGTACAAAATGAGAAGAGAGAAGAAAAGTAAGAGTTCCTTGCCACTGACAAATAAATGTGGCCTCGACAAAATCGAAGGATTTGCCTAAAAGGAGGTGCCCACCAGCAACTTCAGTAATATTTATGTCTGTCGTTTCCTTAAAAGCATCGCTGGTTCTTGTTCATCCTCTTACCTAGGTACTACCACAAACATTTCTCTCTCTTATTGCGGAATTTAGCTTTTTCAAGTTTAGTTTGTCAATAATGGGATAAAAAAAATCTTGCGGCAAGCAATCGAGACAACGTCGTAACTAAAATATCACTGGATGCATAATATAACTGAAGACGAGTTCTATATAGTTCCACTAAATTCAGGATGAAAAGAACATCGTTCTCGGTACATAAACTTATTCCATCATTAGCTGAGAATGACTCTGAGGGAGGTCATTCGCTGTTACCGTGTTAAATAAATTGACAATGTAATAAAATCTCGTAATATCTGATGCCTCATTTACAAATCTAATACTGTTTTGAGAGCAACGTTTCTCCTTATAACAACAAACTAAAATAACCCGATAAAAGAGCGAACCTTGTATATACAATCAAAGCAATATATAAAGTTGAGAGAGAGAGAGAGAGAGAGAGAGAGAGAGAGAGAGAGAGAGAGAGAGAGAGAGAGATTATGCTATAAAAACTAGATAGAAGTGAGAAATTAAGGCTATTAATCAAAGCCGGCCGAGGGGAAAGAGGGGAAAATGAATCAACTTCCTGTGTGTTATAACCGAACTGCTCACAATTCTAAAAGTCTTACAAACAAAAGAGAGTGGAGGTGAATCAATACAAACCAAACAGAAATCTTAATGGAGGTGCTAGCAGATAGAATCACGTAGTCCTTTGCATATAATGACCAAATCGTGATAATGCGGCATCGTGTTTCAGAGCCACGAATTCTGTCGTCAACAAAGCGAAGCACGCCTTTAAACCACATCCATGATTACATTTTGAACGCGTATTATTGACAGATTGATTGATTCGATAGAGAGAGAGAGAGAGAGAGAGAGAGAGAGAGAGAGAGAGAGAGAGAGAGAGAGAGAGAGAGAGAGAGGGTTTTATTTTGCTAGCAATGACGAGTGTTCTAAAATTTAAAAACTTATGATTAATTGCGTTTTAAACAGAGCAGACTGTTGTGAGATGCATCTTAGGAAGCTGCAAAATGCTGTATAATAAATGGAGCGACAAGATTAACACAGGGTATTGCACCGCGTGACGGGATTTACGCCTGTATTGTCCGAGTTGCACTGGCTCCTTATCAAAGCTTGAATATGTTTAAAATATGTGTGGTGACTCACCAAGCTATCAACACTGAGTGTCCAAAATATCTAAATGACCTGTTGCGTATAACAGTCAACGGATGGAATGGAATATAGAATGGAATATACGATTTAGGCCAAAGGCCAAGCGCTGGGACCTATGAGGTCATTCAGCGATGAAAGGGAAATTAACAGTAAAAAGGTTTGAAAGGTGTAACAGGAGAAAAACCTCGCTGTTGCACTTTGAAACAATTGTTAGAGAGGGTGGAGAGTCAGATGGAAGCAAGAGATTATGAATGGAGGTACAGTAAAAGGAATGAAAGAGGTTGCAGGTAAGGGCCGAAGGGACGCTGCAAAGACCCGTAAGTAATGGCTACAGTGGAGTCGACACAAGAATAGTTGTAGATGGTTACAAGTTGTTGGGGCCAAGATGCAATTCGGCTGTAGGCTTTGGAGCCTTTAAATTTGTCGTTCCAAGACTACAAAAAGCTCCCACTTGATATCTGGAGGACTGAAGATACCAAGGCGTTCAAGAAAAAATTACTTTCATTTTTTCCAAGTGCTATGACAGTGTTGATTTGACAATTAATGAAGTATGCCGTATCAAAAAAGGAAAAAAAATCTCAGAATCTGTCTGTGCTACCATGTACATGAGTTGAGTTTGCGGGTCTCGAAGAGCGCCTTCGGCGGACTTACGGCCGGGTTACTGAAGAGCAAGAGTCCGTGCCAGTACATGGCTGGCTGAATCTAGATAGCCTTCGGTGGATGGGGACCCCTGGTAAACAAATGAATAAACATTAACAGTTGCTGTTCGGTGAATGTTTGGATCTAACATTATTACTGGACCGGCCGTTTCGATACCAATAGTTTGGATGCATTCGGAAGTCGACTTTAAAGTTGATGCAGCTTTAAAATCAATTCGATACACAACATGTCGCTTTAATACAAATATGGAAAATATTTGATTTCCACATACATTTACCAACTTTTTCACTAAAACTGTAATATCACGTATTAATCAAACATTTGTACGCAAATATATTTACGTGCATAGACGACTTTTTGAAAAGAGTATTGCTCAAAGTTAAAATTTAAAACAAAATAGAACAAACTTTTCAAAACATGCTATAAAAATACATTAACAGACGTAGGCGCAATGGTGTTTCAGAAGTATATCTTGTATTTCTGATTTTAAATTTTAGCAGCTGCTCCGCAGTTACCTGCCATCACTGATTTTTCTTCCAAAGAAGAATTTGGAACAGAATTTTTATTTTTGTATCCTGATTAGCTTTTTCTAAGAGACCAGTCTTACTTACAAGGACATGAGATGGCAGATAAGAATTGCAGGACGCCTGTCTATTTAATCTCAAGAACCAGCCTTCAATGTCACTGTTCATTCGATTGATCTGCAAGGAAAGCGACTGGGACGATGAAGGCCAGTTCTCGAAACTGGAAATCATACGGCTGGTTCATTACTGCAAAGGATGCAACGCCACTTGAAGGAATTACCCGACAGTGCAGTAAGGCGATTTTCTTGGCTTTGGTCGCAGCTATCCCACAATAAAGCTTCCTGGCACGGACGAACTGGTAACGCTCTTGGAATTCAGAGATATAGTGTCCGACATCATAGTGAAAACAAATGACAGGTCTTGCTTCCAATTTATATTATGCTAATATGGGCAGCTTGGGTATGTAAATACTCTCAGGCAGTTACGTCTCTGCCCCTTGGTGAGCACCCAGTCCAGCTGGCCCAACTATTAGTACCTGCGCCATGTAGGTTGACAATTCTTTCATTAAAAGTTAGATCCATAATCGAAAACCTTGATAAAGATGAGCACCAGAAATCATCTACAGCAAGAGGATGGACAGAGTCAATGAGTTGAATGCTGTTGTAAGCGCCGAGCTTCGCTGCCAAGTCAAGGTTCAACCTACAAGTTTGGCAGCCAATCATGGACCAGTATCCAGCCACGTGCTTAAACATTATGTTCATCACCTAACATTGGGTTTCCATTGTATACATGACCAACCTACCAATAACTACATTCCCGCCCACATGGTGTATCAAAAGCACAGTTAACACTGAGAATAAAACAACTGACTTCAAAACATTTGTGAATCAGTACCTTAAACTCAGAGTGACCTGGCAGACAAGTATAGTTATGTCATAACCCCTTTGGTGACTAACAGATTAAATACAGCCATGCTCTACTAACCAAAATTCCACTAACAGCACTTTAGCTCTGGCTCAGTCTCTCTATAGAAGACAAGACTGTCTTCTACTAACTTGGTAGACTATGCATGGTTTTTGCATGAACCCTGGTGATAACCTAGTGGTTTGAGGCCTAACTAAAGCCCTGCCTACCAAGAAATAAAGCCAATAACCCTGGCAAAGGTCATCCTCATAAGACAATGCTTAGGTTTTGCATAACCCCCTACAGCCAAATCTACCAAGAAAACAAGGCCACTAATGGACAAAATGAGGCATATAGTTCTGGCTTGCTCTCTCGTAAGAGCTTAAAAGATTAAAATGAAAGCATGTTAGACCCAATCACAGCTTTTGCTTAACCGCCGGTTGACTAATACACTGTGTGGTTACTACTACTGAGATGATCTAGTAAGGTAAAACTACTACATAATGTTCACAGATGAATTAGCAAACACAAATCCCATAAGCTCTTTTCTTCGGCTGGTTTCTGAGAGCTACAATACAATTCCACATCCGAAATGTCACAATATATACCAAAAAGATGGATTATGTCTCTGAAGCAATCCTAGAGATCCTGGGTCCCCTCTTACCTCACATCACATGCTGGCTGGACAAGGAAGATGAGAAGATTGTGTAAAAAGGACCTAAACAAGCTCCTAATAGGAGAGTTCTTTCTACCACCACCTGCCTGTATGTGAAGTGCCTTCAACTTACTGAACACACCTCTGGGAGACATGACAGCATGGGGATCCTGGGACTAGCTAGAATCCCTCCTCACACTGCTAGAACTTGACACACACAGGAAACTGAAGGAGATCAACATGGTAGAGAACTGCTTGAATGATTTATAGATTTTAGGCATACATGCCAAGCATTAGAGCAACAAAGGTCATTCAGCATTTAGAATTTAATTCTGTAAGCTTGACTAAAATTCATGCAACATTAAAACTTAACATAAAGATTAAAAATATCTAATTATCTAATGGTCTTTAATGAAAAACAAATAGGTAAAATCTGATAAAAAAAATATTAAACATGAAAGTTAAATGTCTTTCAATACAACATTATTTACATCGCAAATATTATCAAATACCCGAATCATGGACTGCCATAAAGTGAGGTAGCTCTTCTCTCTTGGGAAAACTTCTCGACAGGGGCTGCAGATTGGGGCCTGTCTCCGTTCTCCACTTTGCATTTAGTATCTGTGAGTAGCATGTGTATGCCTTACATGCAGCCTTGTTAAAATAATGCTAGCCCTCCAATCTGGATGATCTGACAATGTCATCTCATTAACTGCCATCTCTTAACTGAAGGTCAAATGACCTTCAACTTCATATGCCCCTTATGCTATCCCAGCTAGCTTGACACTTCGTACTTATTTATAAAAATGGAAAGTATGTTTAAAATCAGTGTGGGAGGTTTATAAGTGGCTGATTCTGTAATCCTATACCCACATGAGTGGGTACCCTACAAAAGCTCACCCTGATACACTTATGTGGTGGAAGGGGATTAACCATTTTAGTGAGGGTAAAAGAATACTTGAGTCAGAATACATAAAATTCTCCAACCTTTCCTTTATCAAAAACATATTTTACAGCTTCAAGAGCAGGATGTAATTCAGCCTTGAATATTGAGCAGGAAGGGGGTAATTTCTTGATCACACACTTCCTACAGCTACTGCGCAGCCAACTCCATCTTCTGAATTAGAGACATCAGTATGCATGCTTTGCCCTTGGTGTTGGAGGTAATGCTGGAGAAATTCACTTCTAATGACTTCATTGGAAATATTCTGGGCATATTTCAATGGGTGATTTGCACCAAGATGGAGATTTAGGGTAGGCAACTGCTATTGGTGTTGTCAACATGTCAGCATCTCTGCTTTCTTTTTCAAGTCTTACCTCCAGGGGGTTAGGGTAGTTGAGGTCTGTTTGCTGCCCATCTACTGGGGTTTTCATATACTAATAATTTAGGTTGCTGTTAGAAGTTAAGGATTTGGATATGTACCTTAAGCTTAATTCTTCCTGAGAACTGACAGAAGGGGTAAGACCAATTCCACATATATACTGCTACAGTATGTATGCCCCTGTACCTATCCATAGTTCCAAGTTATGTACTACATCTCATTTCTCCATGTTAGTTTTACAGGCAGATTCATAAATTTCACAGGCATAATCCAACTTGCTTAAACATAAAGATATAAAAAGCCTAAGCAGAGGTTTTCAGTTTGCACCTCAATCAAAATGTGATGACATTTTCTATATACTCGGTGACTGTTTAATCCTGTTAGTGAAGTCACTTATATGAGGACCAAAGGAAAGTTTCTTATCAAATATCACCCCAATAAATTCAACTTCATCTTCAAATGGTAAAGTATTGTCTTTTACGAAGAGGGTCGGTATCCCCTTTTTTCCTAGTTCGTGCGAATCTGAAGGCTTTTGTTTTTTGAGGCAAAAACTTAAATCCCCTAACATCTTAAAACTTTGAAGCTGTGTTTATTGCAGTCTGAACCTTCCTTCAGGCTTCTGTAGCAGTAGATCTGCTGCAACAGATAGCAAAGCATCTAAAAATATAATCCTTGGACCCCAGTTGGTGGGTGATCCATTAAACTGTTGATTGCTGTTGCAAATAAGATAACATTAAGCATGCTACCTGGCAGAACACCACCTTTTATTTAGGAAGAGGAAAATGCTGATCCTTTACAAACTTTCAGATAGCATTCTGATATAAAATCCTTTATGAAATGACACATATTGCCTCCAATGCCCCAAGATGCCAACTGCTTCAGAATAACATCCCTCTGGGTGGTTTCATTAGCTTTCCCCATATGAAAGAAGATTCCAATGACTTGATGCTGGATGGCAAAAGCATTCTGGATCTCCCTAGACAACATTAACAGTTTGTCTAAAGTACTTATATTCTTTATGAATCCAAATTGCCTATTAGACAAAATAATACAGTATCTGTTACTGTAAGGGCGACAAATCGTGCCTCTCCTTCCTTGTGTTTCTCCTTTCAGATGTACATTAATCATGTCATGTATTTTACCTGTCTTTATTTCAGATTCTTTATGTACCTCATCTTATGTATCATTGTACACCCTTTCTACCGATATGTATATCTACCTTTTATATGCCATGTAACGAATGTTGTACGTATTTTTATGCTTGCCAGAAAACACAAATCTTGTATGGACGCAGGGGGGCCTTGGGTCGCCCGCTACCTTTCCGTCCGCTTTTTGTCTTATAAACAACTGTCGAGAATAATAAAGAGCCAGTCTCTGTTTTGACATTTCTCTTGAACTTCACACTGGTGACCCTGGGTCAGGGACAGGTAGAGCAGTTTTGGCCCAGACATTAACGGACTAACTACTGCCACACCCTACCATCAGAAAGCCTTTAGCGGACTAACTACGGCGTAAAGTTTAAAAGCCTTTAGCGGACTAACTATGGCATAAAGTTTAGGCCTCTGATAGCACCCTCCCTGGTGGAAACCGTGCCATTAACGGACTAAATACGGCGTACCCAAAAGGGCACGTTTTGGCACTTCGTTTGACCTCTCGAACAAATCAGCACCATTAATGGACTCAATACGGAGCATTTTTCCGCATTTTGGTGCGTGAGAAGTAAAGATGTCAGAAACGGAACCTCAATGCGAACCCGCGAGCATCATCTGTGCGCCTCTCTCACCAACAAGGCCAGACACAGTCAAACTTCCCCCGTTCTTGCAGCAAAACACTGCATCATGGTTCCAAAACGCAGACACGCATTTTCGCATGGCGCGCATCTCAGACGATGCTATAAAATCAGACAGTCATGACAGCACTCCCAGAAGAAGTACTCAACAGAATCTCCCCCTGGCTGGAAGCGCAACCTGACAAAGTCACATACACGGACTTAAAGAACAAATTGCTGAATTCCTACTCTATGACTGCCACTCAGAGAGCACAAGACATGGCCAAACCCGGTGTGGTGTTTCTACCAAAGAAAGTTCGGGACCAACGCCAGAACCTGTAGGCCTCCGTGTTCTTTCACAAAAAACGACAAAGGCGGCCACAAGTAACAGCTGTGGCCACAAAACCCAACTCCACCTCCCCAGCAGGATTTTTCATCACAGACGAGATTTCCAAACGCCGCCTGCTGGTTGATGTGGGGGCAATGCAGTCGGTTTTCGCACCATCCAGGGAAGGTTTAGAAAAAATACCTGACTCAGTACTCGCCCTCATAGCAGCAAACGGAACTCCCATCCGCACCTATGGCACAACAACCCAGATTATCTCAATCCTGGGTCGCAGATACCACTGGCCTTTCCTCATAGCAGATGTTAAGTTCCCTCTGCTGGGCGCAGACTTCCTAGGGCACCAGATAACGCCTCCTTGACACAGGGACGTGCCATTCCCATCAGTTCTCTGCCGGACCTGGGATGCCCTCTATCTGCTCCACAACCCCCAACAGCTACACGTCCCTCCTACAGGAGTTCCCGGACGTGTTCAAACCAGAGTGCCGCCAGTCACCTGGGGCTTCAGCAAAGCACGGCATCTTCCACCACATCACAACGACGGGCGCACCAACCCATGCGAAGCTCCGACGTCTGTCCCCCCAGAAGTTACAAGATGCCAAAAGGGCCTTCACAGAAATGGAACGCATGGACATCTGTAAAAAGGCATCAAGCCCGTGGGCGTCCCCTGTGGTAAAGAAATCCGATGGTTCACGGAGGCCCTGCGGGGACTATCGGCGCCTGAATTTGGCAACAACACCAGATCACTACCCCCTCCCTAACATGCAAGACCTGACAGGCGCCCTCCACAGAGCCAAAATTTTCTCCAAGATGGACCTACTGAAGTCGTACTTCCAAGTCCCTGTGCATCCCGACGACGTCCCAAAGACCGCCATCATCACACCCTTCAGGAGCTACATTCTCATATTCTACTTTCAGTCTCAGGAACTCAGGCGCCACTTTCCAATGCCTGATGGATACCATCTTGGGAGATCTACCCTTCTGCATCTGCTACGTCGACGACATCCTCATTTTTTCCAGGTAAATTGTACTGCTATGCTGTCTCCAATTGTTTCAGCCTTGAACATGCAACTAGGAAATTGCGTTGTGAAACATCGGCTAACAAACTATATTATGGATATATATCACACCTCACCACAGGTGAAAACATAACAGACTGGGTGTAGGTCCTGAACGGTTTCAACTTTTATTTCAAAGTCATTAACAAAGGACTGAAACAGTGGTAAAAATCACACTATATATCATAGGGGAACAATGCAGACTGAAGACTCAAACTCCACATCTGACAGATGTCAAATTTGGGGGGAGGGGTGACAAAACTTAATAGTGCTAGGACTCAATACTAGGGCTCCATACTAAGTTTACAAATACAATAATCCTTTTCCGATACATATCTACTACCTTCCTTGAAATTTAAACACTCTACAAATTTCTGTTGAAATTATGGGACTAAGCTTATACATTCCTTGACTGATAATTATCTTATGACCACAACTTCCTTCCATAAAACTAGACCCAATGATATTCCTTTCCTGCAAATTATTAGACCAGAGTATCCTTTTTTTGCTCCTACCCAGTTGACTGTATAATTGTTCTCACCAAGATGTACAAAAATTCCACCGTTCACCTGTGCATATCTTACACATTTTTATGCTGTTCTGTTCTTTTTTTCAGTGTTTTTCCAGTCTGATCAATATAAAAATTATCGCAAGACTTACATGGAATTTTATATAAACATCCTTTAGTATTGATGGGAGAGTTCTTTATAAGTGCAAGAAGTTTCATTGTTTCATCGTTCTTAAATATTACATTAACTCCAAAACACTTAAGAAAATGGGGGATATCTCTCAAATCACTATTATACGGTAGTATAATTAAATGTTTTGTTTCAAGAGTCTTTTTTTTGTTTTGGTACAGCGTCATTTTTGCCGCTTCTAATTCACTGTCTAACACATTGTCAGGATATTTCGATTTCTTGCCTGCGTTCCTAATATTATTCATTTCACCACCAATATATTCAGGTCTACATGTACGTACTTAATGCTCTTACCAAACGATTTGAACACTGATGTATCAACTTTACTGCTTTGACCAGACTGAAAATGCACATAGGCAGAAATATTAGTGGATTTCTGTATACACTGCACTAGTTCCATGTATTAGGCAATCCAAAAAGGTTAGGCACCTGTCCGTTTCCATTTCCATAGTGAATTAAACTGATGGTACTAACTGATATAACTTGTCAAAACAGTCGTTTACATTTTCGTTCCATGGCCATATACAAATTATTTTGTCAACATACTGAACCATGCTACATTGCGTGGAATGGTTTTGTTTTATATTTTGCTTTAAAAAAATTCCATATACAAATTTCATAACACCGAGGATCGATGGTTACCCAATGTTATACTAAAATTTTGTGTACAATTTCCCTTTGAATTCAAATTTACATTCTTTTAATCATTCATTTAATTTAATGTTTACTTGGAAAATATATCCATCTGTCTGTTTTCTAATCAATCTAATAAAAACTCAAGCAGATCGTCAATAGGTACCTTTGAGAATAATGAGACCACATCAAAACTTACAAGCATAGATTCATTATTATTCTGTACTTTTTTAGTTTATTTGTCAGATCAACATTATTCTTTATATTAGCATCAGAGATGGTACCAACCAGTGGGTTAAGAATATCCACTAGGTGCTTTTCTAGTGCGAAAATTTGTTTTGTTTTATATTAGTCAAACTGGAAATCACTGGAAAAGAGAATAGACCAGCATACAATACGTGTCAGATATACACAGGTGAACAGTGGAATATCAATCATACAATCAGCTGGACAGAGAAAAAAAAGATAGCTTATTCTAATTATGCACTTGAAAGGAATATCATTGAGTAAGGTTTTATAAGTTATATTATGGACATATCATGAATATCAATCAAAGAATGCATAAAACTGATCCTATAATTTCAACAGAAACTTGTAAAATGGTTCACCTTTAAGAAAGGCAGTAGATATGTATAGAAAAAGGAATACATTTGTACACATAGAAGGTGGCCCTAGCACTAATGAGTTTTGACGCACATCTCCCTTTGACATTTGTCAGATGTGGAGTTTGAGTCTCCAACAGTTGGTATGTTCATTTGCATTGTCCCCTTGGTATATATATTGTGATTTCCACTTCTATGTATTAACCTTTGGTAATGACTTGGAAATAATGTCGAAACCAGTAAGGACCGGCATCCAGTCTCTTATTTTTTCAACTGTGGTGATATGCGATAAACAAATTGCGTGTTAATGTGATTAAAAAACAGCCTTCTGGGTTGGATTAAGTTTTAACTGCAGTATGACATATATGTATATATATGTATACATATATATATATATATATATATATATATATATATATATATATATATATATATATATTATATATATATAATATAAATACATACGTACATACATGTGTATAACTGAATCACGAAAATATGGAACGTCATGAACATATATAAATAAAAACAAAACCCACGAGGAAAGAGAAACGCTGGAGTGCTGCGAGGCCTTCCGACTGTCGCCCTTTACTTGCAGTCTGCTAAATAAAGGGCGACAGTCAAAAGGCCTCGCAGCACTCAATGTTTCCTTTCTTCGTGGATTTTATCTTATATATATATATATATATATATATATATATATATATATATATATATATATATATATATATATATGTATGTATGTATGTATGTATGTATGTATGTATGTATGTATGTATGTATGTATGTATATATATACACTATATATATATGTAACAACACAGTTAACAGTTTTAATCCAACCCAAAAAGCAGCATCTTTGTAGAAAATGGCAACCTCCCTATGCCTCACCACATTGTGTATGTTACTTCTCTTCTTGAATAGCTCAAACCACCCATGCCTGGTTTCGAACTCTTGAGTACTAGAGTACTACCAGCACAAGCACTTATTCTGGGGTGGCTTTCAAGAGATCAGCAGGTAACTTTCTAGCCTTTTCAGTTAAGGTGATTTAAGAAGCACAATCACTGGCTGGCTAAGTGCTTCTCAACATCTTCAATAGTCTAAGACCTTTGTTTGGCATAAGATTTCACTCCCTTAACAACATCAGCTACTTTGATGGACCTTTATGGTTTATCATAATAGAATGAGTCCTTCTGGTCATCCTAAACTCCTTCACTAGATCAACCACTCTGACACCAATTTCATGCTTTTCTATTACAGTATTTCCTTTTGAATCTCTATAGATTTTGTTTCTTTCTTTGCCTTGCTAGCATACCTAGCCTTCTTGGGAGCCATGTGACTTAAGGCCTGTCCACACTAGGAAACACTGTTTGGAAACAAAGTTTGCAAACTGTTTGAAAACAGTTTGGAAACAGTTTGGAAATTGTTTGGAAACAATGTTTGCAAACAGTTTGGAAATTGTTTGGAAACAGTTTAGAAACACTTTTTACCGTATATTTGTTTCCCATCCGGAATGGAAAACATTTAGTGTTTCTGTGTGTATATGTATATATATACATTTATAATGTATACACACATATATATGTATGTATATATGTATGTATACGTGTATATATGTATGTATATATAATTACATATATACACTTAAACATTCATACTTATACATATGTATATATGTATATGTACATATACATACACGCCAGAAGCAAGTCAGCATGACACGCTCATTTTCCTAAAAACTTCCTCACCCATCTATTATTCTTTCTCTTATCTCTGAGTGCATTAAAACTGCCAAGTAAAACACAGAGGCTACTGCACCAGCAGGCATCCTGACGACAACTGAGGTCTGGACAGGAAACACTGTTTGCAAACAGTTTCCAAGCTGTTTGGAAACCGTTTCCAAACTGTTTACAAACAGTTTCCAAAACTGTTTTCAAACAGTTTGCAAACTTTGTTTCCAAACAATGTTTCCTAATGTGGACAGGCCTTATGTATACTATACTCAGCACTAAAATGACACACACAAGGACACAGACATAGTTAAGCACAGAAATGCACTTAGCAAGACCTGCATGTAGACTGAACCCTTTCCTTTGCTTCAGCTGCGAACCACACACACGAGATGCACTTAATCCCATACATGTTTTACCCAGTTGTCTCCATCCCCTCCTTAACCAAGATAAAGACTTAACAAAGCAGATTTTCCTTGGAGAATGGTCCTTTAACTCAAGTGTCTATTAATCAGAGACATCCATTAACTGGGACATGACTATACATACATACATATATATATATACTATATATATATACTATCTATATATATCTATATCTATATATATATATATATATATATATATATATATATATATATATATATATATATATATATATATATATATATATATATATATCAAAAAATATAAGGCATTGATATAAAACCAGATGAATAGCAGCGAGTTTGGGAAGAAGGACAGTTTCTTTGTTTATTGTACTTTATTCAGCTGACCATCCGTCTCATTTTCAAAGAATAAAAGTTAAAAATAGACTCAGGCTTAAGAATAAATTTTACCTAAAATATAATAAAAGTATAAAAGGAAACATCATATAAAGGAATAAAAGTTTACTGAGTAGTAATGGTAGGTAAAAACGAAGTGACACTTATGGCCCGTTTGGGTCCAACGGTAACTCACGAGAGGTACAGAGGAGTTGACTGGGAAACTAGCTGTTTAATAAAGAGCGATTCATGTATTCTTTAATTTTATAGCTTTGGAAATGGGACAGATGGTCCTGAAATGTCAGCTGAATAAAATACAATTAACAAAGGGGTTGTCCTTTTTCCAAACTCGCTGCTCTCTCTCTCTCTCTCTCTCTCTCTCTCTCTCTCTCCTCTCTCTCTCTCTCTCTCTCTCTCTATATATATATATATATCTCTCTCTCTCTCTATATATATATATATATATATATATATATATATATATATATATAAATATATATATATATATATATTGTATATATAAACATTTATATACACACATATATATATATATATATATATATATATATATATATATATATATATATATAAATATATATATATATATATATATATATATATATATATATATATATATACCATATCTAATATACATACATCAAACGGGAAGGCATATATTAACCATTTGATTACATATTTATTCCCAACGTTTCATAATCCATGATTATATCATCAGGGGTTCTATTAAAAACAAAAACATTGACAATAAAAATTACAGAAAAAATTATGCAAAGGCAAAGTCAGAACATAAAAATAACAATGACTTAAAAAGAAACTTTTACAAAAGACACAGGTAAAATCAGAGAAATTAATTAAAACAAATAGTATATAAAAGACAAGTAAAAAAATTATATTTAAAATATTTATGTTTTAAAACACTAAAATTTAAAATCACATTAAGAAAACAAATAAATAAATGAATAAAAGTGACAGGAAAATACACACAAATAGTAGGTTTTCGAACTCCTATCAAAACTCAACTTCGGAACAAGCTGTTTTATCATAAGAGACTCGAGTATTGGTAGTTCCAGTTGGCTAGAAGCTCGTCCAATCAGCTTTGTTTTCAATGTCAAAACAGCATGTTGGAGTGTTCACATTTATTTTAAATATAATTTTTTTACTTGTTAAAATATTCTGTTTTATTAATTTCTCTGTTTTACCTGTTCCTCGGTGTCCTTTGTGTAAAAGTTTCCTCTTGTCGATTGTAATTTTTATGTTCTGTATCAAACCCTGTAATTTTTATTGTCAATGTTTTTGTTTTTAATTCTAGAACCAATGTAATCATTTATAAACGTTGGGAATAAACGAATCAAATATTTAATCAAGGAGTAACTGTCGAATATCTACTTAGAAAATATATATATATATATATATATATATATATATATATATATATATATATATATATATATATATATATATATTATATATATATAATATATATATATATATATATATATATATATATATATATATATATATAATAACCATGTTATACATTATTTAACTGTTAACTGATTGTAGTTATTTCCTTATTTACCTCTTAGTCTGTACAACACCCTGATATAACCATGCGGGGTCACTGATATAAAAGCGTGTACAACCATGTAAACTCCTTTCTTTGTGTCCTCTTTGGGGAGAGCCCTTTAAGTGCCGAGCATTGCTGCTGAATCTAGGTTTAACCGCCATATTCAGCAGCCAAACACTAAGCAACTTCCATTCACCTGTTTGTATGTCACGGTCATCACTGACGTTGGGTCCTAGTTGTGCATGGGGCTGACATACCTGTAACCACATTCCTGCCCGCATGGCATATAAAAAAAACGGGCTTACTCCCAAGAATAAATCAGTTGACTCCCGTGCATTTGTATCATTGCCTTGCAGTCTCCCTGGCTTCAACTCTGGATGCCTGGAGGATGACCACAGTTAGAAACCAAGGAACTGGCTATCCTGTAGTTTGCTTGGTCAATGGATTCTAAATGGCAGTTTAGAAATGTCCCCAAATCCAGGGTATATGAGAGTACTTAGAATCTCCCGATTTATACACACTAAAGATAAACAGAAAACAGGAAACTGGAGAGTAAGAACCCTGTATCAAACTGAAAAGACAGACCAGGTTGACGGTGAATTCACGGGGTATGGACGGGGCATCTTGGCTGTTTATGAATCATGGTGCTAGGGAATGGAAAATGAGATTGGATGAGGGTAATGTATTTATCTGCTCAGGAAGAACAGATGGAATTGACAGAGAAGTAGGCACCATCTTAACACCAACTTCAGACTAGGCACTGACTGACTGGAGAGCAGTGAGCAGTATATTACTACTTGCAAGATTTATATCCAAACGTGCTATAAGTTAGTTGTGGCAGTGTAGTGCATTCATTCCATCAAGGGTAATTTCTGTCATTCCCATGAGGGTGGATGTGTGGGGCAAGCTACGATGGTGGGAAACATTCCCTAAAACCCTATCAAATTACCTGGCGACTGGGACCTCGAATGAATTGGGAAAGTTGGTGGGTGGGAAGGTTACGTTAGAGCAAGTATTGTTTGGTAATTAACGAAAGAATCATCGATAAATAAGGAAGACCCGTTTCCTTCGCATTTTGAAGACAGTTGCAGCTGAGAGATGGCAACGCTTGACACAGCACTGCAGGAACTTGTAATTTTGTGCTAGTGCATTATGCGAGTTTTGGATATCCATGTCTGTTCTGGTCTGTCATGACTCATCACAAGCTGACATCGCTATGGGGACTTGGCTACGAGCCTGGATGTTTCGAAACAAGTATACACAACCACTAAAAATATCATCATCATTATTGCCACTATCATTACAATAAAGTTTATCATCCCTCAATCAATCTAATCCTTCCGGCATTTAACGAGCAACTGATTCTGCGACGTGATAATTAAATTCTAATTTAAGCTGTGAGGCTCGCTTCCACCGTTAAAAACTTTTTAAATGATGAATTTTCAACATAGATGACCACAGAGTTTGTAATCCAGTAAATTAAGCCATTCAGTCTTGTCCCTCCCAGGAACAGCAACACCCGACACTTCCATTTCGGGTCCTTCATGAAAGCGCGTGTCAGCCAGATTTACTGTATTGTCCTCCTTGGTCCTCACAATAAACAGACAACAAACGGCGAACCCAATACCTTTGCATATTTTTAGTCTTATTGTCGTTCTTATTGATTTTGAGCGGGCTGAGAGTACAGAAGTAATTACTAAGAGAAGACAATTTCATTTTGTTTTGTCACCTGAAGCTCCTCATACCGACATTAAGATTGATGAAATGAATAAATCATTAAGACATTCCACAACAGATTACTACACTCCAAGAGCTGGGGGAAAAAAAGAGGCAACCCAAACGACGTTTCAAAGAATCCCAGCGCTGCATTAAGCTCTTTATAACTTTCTCGTCACACTTTTGAAAAGCTGGTAAGCAAAGGTGCTGTGGCCACTATCTTTAATGGACACTTCATGACAAGAACTCACTTCGTCAGGGTATTGATCCGTTCCTTAATGCAACTGGTCAGAGGACTACTTGTTAGTGCATAGAGGCACACCACAGAGCTATGACTCTGAGAGCCCTTCTTCTAGACACTAATAACCTAAACAGTTTTCTCGTCTCGAACTGACAACTTCAATATGGATATTTAAAACGTTAAAATGCAATGAAAATTCTACACTGTATACTTAGTAGGTGGTGAAATGGGCATAAATATCACGCAAACAAAATGAAAAAAAAACAGTAATTTATAAAAGGTGAAAGTTAGAGAGACCCCCATTTTAACCTCTTATAAGTTCCTGGAAATAACCACAGACTTTGCAACGTCTCTATGAAGAAGCTTTTGAAGTTTCAGCATAAAATGAACGCTGATGTGTCTATAAATTTCCTCCGTATATCAAAATTAACTAGAGCAATGTCTAACTGTTATGAGACGTTAACGAAAATTACACAGGTTACATGGCCAAGACTTCGAGCATTTCGCTTTTAATCTACACGTTTAAAGAGTGGCAGAGTGATGCAAATGTTAACATAAAATGTCGCCAATGAAGCTGCTAAATATTCCATGTCTACACAATATAATCATGGCTATAGTATGTGTATAAAGGTGGCACAAAAGCAGACGCAGACAATTCAATCGCAAACTTTTCAAGGATGGTAAATGATGATGAGAGGTGACCTTCTGCAAAGGAAATCCTAAAAGCAATCCCAGTCTAAGAGAGAGAGAGAGAGAGAGAGAGAGAGAGAGAGAGAGAGAGAGAGAGAGAGAGAGAGATAGATGACTTCATTCTTGGTGGTATGAGGAATACCCATTCAAGCCTTGCCGTTCTTTTTTTAATATGTTGGTATACATTTTGACAGTCAACTGTTTAACTAATCATTCACGTGGATCTTCTATCTCTCCACACCCGCCGTGACCGCTCCTTAGAAAAACAGAAGCAAGCTTGATTATTATAGAAACAATCCAATTCTGTTGCTTTCCTTGCATTGTTCGGGGATCACATACGGGTTCCTTATCTGTGGCCCGGGAGCGTGATCACTGCACCCAGAGAGAGAGAGAGAGAGAGAGAGAGAGAGAGAGTGAAATATACTTTCAAATCTAGTTCAACTCCAGCACTAGGGTTATTATGCTGCAAAACTACTGTCCATTCCCGGTGAAACAGAATTAAAAAATGATCTTCTCACACACACACACACACAGAATGAGAGACAGAGAGGGAAACTGGAAAGGAAGAGAGAGAGAAAGAGTGAAACCATCTCCGAATCGACTTCAGTTCCAGCCAAACAGGAACTCGGTTGCAAAATTGTTCTCCATTCTCATCCTCTGCTGGTTTGTGCTTGGATGACATGACTTGGCAATCCCACACGTTAGGCGGGGTTCATGATACTGCAGCTCCCTTTAGTGTTTGGGTACACGGACCCTCTGTTTAGGTACACGGACTCCAAGGTCGACTGGAAACGAGAGAGAGAGAGAGAGAGAGAGAGAGAGAGAGAGAGAGAGAGAGTGTGTGTGTATGAGATGGCCTCTCCAATCACTCCACGCACAGTATCCAGCTACACACATGCGCTCGCTTGCTTTCTCTCTCTCTCTCTCTCTCTCTCTCTCTCTCTCTCTCTCTCTCTCTCTCTCTCTCTCTGTTGTGAATCAGTTGTACGTTCAGCTAAATATAGAACGCTCGTGCGGTGCCCTTGATAGCCAATTATTTAAGTGTACATCGCCCCGGTTAGACATGGGCCATATTATTCCATGCAAGTTTACGCAGAAACCTCTTATGCAACGCACTCACGCACGAGAGAGAGAGAGAGAGAGAGAGAGAGAGAGATGGGGGAGGAGGTCATATTGATCACCAAATGAAACGACATTCGGGTCCAGGACCGGAATAATCAAGCACATGAACAGCTGCTCATATCTCACATTTCCGAGAGTTGCAGGTCAGTGCTGTATCGGAGCATAGATTTCCAAATGTCATCTAGAATTCAATTAAATGGATTTATCTGGTTTTGATCTACGTTACAACCTTGATTACAACTTTTTCTTATACATGTTTCGAAATATCATGAGTTTGTGGATTATTAGAATACTAAACTGACAGGACCGGCGTTTGTCAATCCATTAGTTCAGCCTCGCATTTAGCCATCATGGAACTGCCCGTTTAAAGAAAATTTTTAGAAATAATAATAATAATTTTCTAGGTTTTGCCGAAATCCAAAATCCGCCTCCAGATCCGTGTTTTGGTAAGTCTCCGCTTTCCGAAAAGTGGCCAGGCAATCTGTACGGTGATGCAATTAGCTTGGTAAGTAAAAATTATGACCCTATAATAAAAAGTCTGATTACTACAAAGTAACGCCAGGCAATTTGCCTCTGATCTCAAAAAACACGATTTAATCAAACCACAGTCCCAGAGAACGAAAGAACCTGCGTCAGGGTACATTGAGCTGTTTAGTTCCGACAATACTAAAATCGCAATAATAGCTTGGATGCTATTATAAAGGAGCCAAAAAATAAACAAATCAATACATTCAATTAAGTTTACTTTCTACCCTAGCAGATAAACGTATACGTTCTATCCCCCTCTGGAAGTACCGCCTACCCTACAGTGTGCCTCCCGAGACCACTGCAGGCACTACTCAAGGTCCTTCGTAGCGTCCACTCGGGCTTCGGCAGCGATGTCTTAGAAGTTGGCTCTGGTCTCTCTCCACCTGCGTGCTCCATTTCCAAACTTCCCTGCTCTAATTTTCACCCGTTTCTGAATATAATCATTCAAGTCAATCCTAAGTTTAGTCTGGATATTCAAGTCAACAGTCAAAACTGGGCAGTTAACCAACCTGGTAAAAAAAAATTATTCTATTGTTATGTCATTTCACGTTCCTCTGGCAATAATTCTGACCAGCGTCGTCTTACGTCCATCATACATAAAAATGACAAAGTTTTGTTTATTCATTTTTGCAGATGGGGAAAACATCGGCGAAAGTGTCAAATGTACTTTTTACCCATAAATAATAAGACTGCAATGCATATCCTGCAAACTGGTTGGGTTCGGGTTCATGCATCCAACGGGTTCATGCATCTAACAGGAAAGATCAAGTGAAGTGAGCCTCAGGGAGTCATTAGGGTGGCTGGGGATTCTCAGGTCGGTTTTCAATTTCCACTCTTCCCTGAGCACACAACGCCCACGCACCTTCAACGCGCTCACTTAGAAAATGAACTGAGCGCTACCCATCCCTTTCCCCTACAGCCATGCTTTGGACCTCTTCCTGCTTCCCTATTCTCTTTCACTTAAGTCTATCAGACTCCTTTAAAAGGAGTTTCAGAGCTACTTTAGGAACAGGCACTCCTGCTTTCCCCCTTTCCCCTCTTTGAATGAGGTCCCTTGAGAAAGGACTCGGTATGGATACCGGGTTGCCAGTCACGTTGGCCTCCGCATTAAAAGCTATTGACTGAATGGCAAAACGTTTTTATTTATAGTTTAAGTACCGCTGCATTTTGTAATTTTCTACCATTCCAATAACCAAAATCCACCGCAATGACCCTCACAAATAAGGGTTCAATCTCCTCAAAACATTTCTGCTCCGGCTCTTCTAATCGTTTTCTCGCCATGTGCAAAATGAAAAAGAAACGGAGAACAAAAGAGCATCGAAACTGAACGTGCTGCTGCCATCCAAGTGGATAATACCAGGAAATATATTCTGCTTGACGCTTTCAAGCTCATTGAAGCGAGTTGGTGACAACAGCAGAGGTGGGGGTGCGGGGTGGGGGATATCCTGAGAAGGGAGGGATCACTCGGAACCAGGGGAGGGCATACGCTGTCAGCATCACTCATTATAGAGACCTTCCGCACACATGAAGCATCGGCGAGCAAAGCATATTAAAACTATGCCTTCCCGTGTCTTGCTTTCACTCTGGGTAATTTGTTTCCGGTTAAGAATATTCGACATTCAAATATCACTTTGTGGGGACACTGTGTGTGTGGGGGGGGAGGGGGGCCATCCTTAATTATCACGAAACAAATAGTAAGTTAGTTTACCGTCTTGAGATCTTGAGATTGTATATATATATATATATATATATATATATATATATATATATATATACATATACACATATACACACACAACATATATATATATATATATATAATATATATATATATACTAGTTTATATATATATATATACTAGAAATAAATGTCTAAAGAGGTCCATTTTGATAATCGGCCACCGAGTAAATTATCACAGTTCTGCGATTCTTTACAATTCTTATAAGCTTCTCCAGGACCTCCGTACACCCGGATGTTAAATTTTGACCCAATCGCTCACCACCAAAAAAAAATTATACGACAAAATCAAAGACCTAGTTTTAATATATATATATATATATATATATATATATATATATATATATATATATATATATATATGTGTGTAAGTGTATGTGTATATGTATTATATATATATATACATATACATGTGTATGTATATATATATATATATATATATATATATATATATATACATATATATATATATATATATATATATCCGTTCACGTATATAAAGACGGAACAAAAAAACAACAAACCAATAAATATGAATCCATTATATGTTGGTAAAATATGCTAGTCTAAGAGAAATGACAAATACACTTATGTTAATTTCTCATTTTTCGAATGATAACCAGATACAATTAACCTAGGCGGGGTTTCCCTGGCCTAACGGTCCCCTCCCCAAAACCCTACACCAACCAGCATGTAAACAAATCAGCATGATCTATGGCAGCCTTTCAAAAATGGCATACAGTCATAACTTAATGTAACGTATATTTACGTTAATTGTGATAACACATCTCCATTTTTAACCTAAATCTTGCGGCAGGTAAACATCGGTATTCTTTACAATATCAAAATCACTTACCTCAGTGAAAACGAACCTTCGGATATCCAGACTCAATCCCAGACGAATTTCTTTGCTATGGTGTTGACTGCACTTGATAGACGCACAGGTAGCAAAGATTGAAATCACGCTATTAAGAGTAACAGACGTGGAATGAGACTCTCGGTGGAAATAGGTATCTTACTACAATAAATGATTGAAAGTTTTACGAGTCACTGAAAAATACTGACCAAAAACATTTTTTTCGGGCTAAATTCACCTTTCATAAAAGAATTTTTGAGAACACACCGATCGAAACACCGCGACCAACCTTATCTTTAACCTACAAAACAACCGTCACGAGTACCGTCTGAAGAAGCACGACTCAACGACTAATCTATTTCCTTTCCCAAACAGCGCCACAAAGCGCCATTGTAACACGATTACTCACTGAGAATTAAGCAAAGATGTTCTATGGAAGCTACTGTCCTTTCCATAGCCAAACGAGCAGTTTTACCGCAACATTATATCCGCTGTCTCGTGAAGGAAACTTGGTGAATCTCTGGCAAAAACATACATTTATTTGTTAATATGTTATATTTACTCATTTTCTTATTTTCATTTGTATTTACCTACACTATTCTCCTCTTGGTTCTGTAAGTTTTCCATACGGACACTTTGCAGCTGGAGCTTGCCCAGCTATTTAACTGCCTTTTTGGCTTGTTTCAAGCGAAGTGTCCGCATGTATAATAATAATTATAATTGTGAATCCGAAATCACGCGGCATTGGAGTTATTCTAACTTCCCGTGTTACAACAAATAAGAATCTGCTGTCATGTGCTCTTTTTCATGAATTTGTACTCACATGACTAACTACGCTGCATTAGAGTTAACGTACCCATTTAGCATGACTGCCATCCATGGGGCTCAATAAGTGTGAGTCTAAATGAAAAGACGCATCAAGCTCGCACTCTATTTAATATTGCCACTAGACATGAACTCGAACCCAGAGGGTTATTGTTTACCAAAATCTAAATTCCTTGGACTGAAAAATCCAGCTACTGTTTACACATGAAACTAACATTATCATAAAGATTTCGTTGTAGCAGTGCCGCTTCAGCAGAATGGCAAGGTGTGCCGTCGTTAACCATATGCTCATTATCATGGGCACAAGTGGCAGGTCCGAGTCCGGATACAGAAGGAAGTTTATTGATGGGTTAATACCTCTATCACTATCGAGGTCTGATACGAGCAGCATTTAGGGTTCAATAAGGCACAAGAGACACCAGCGTCCCATCCACCTTCGAAGAGTAAACCATTCAACACATAGAACTACAAAGGCGTTACAGCCAGCATTTTGCAGAAACTTCTCACGTTAGTCTAGCGATTCAGTCACTTCTCCAGGGAATGTTTCTTTCAGACACTACCACCATACCACTATGATACCTGAAGATAGCGATCTTAAGAACCGCTTCTCACAATTTTTACTCTGACAACATTCAGTCGAAAAACGGGATTATCTGTAATGAAAGAAGCAAGGCGATGCCGACCCTTGCATATTAATAATGTTTACACAACATAATTAAATAATAAAAAAAGGTCCCAGCTCTCAGTTCAATCAATTCCACCGATCACCTCTACCCTGTTATGCATCGATTCCAGATGCACCACTCCATGTAACACCAATCGCCTTGTCTTGTAACATGAATCAAGAATTCGAGTTTGAAAATGCATGAGGGCGACAATCAACGGAATAACCTTCCTACTGGTCGCTGCCTTCAAGGCCAAACTGATTGATACAAACGAATCTCCAGCATCTGGCGTATACCAGGACCGTTGGATTTCGTCGTTTGCCCCACAAGTGTCCGTTCGCCTTTTGTGTTACGGTATAATACGTCAACTGTTTGGTTGGTGTTAGTGGATGTAACTGCTACAGACCACTGTTGAATTGTTGATGACCAGGATTTCGTCACTTGGCTGTGGTTCAAGTGGTTGTAACCGGATGAAGACAGCCTCTCGACCTTAAGTGCTGTGCTACCAGTGTGGCGAATCAATAAATTGACTGCTTCTGATATTTGTCATATTTTGAGAACCTTGCATCGATGACAGTCTGATAAGAATTTTACGCTTTCACAATAAATTATATGACTAATGCTTATGTGAACAAATCTAGGCAAGGTACAGAATGGACATCTAAAGATAAACAATTTTCTATCCTATGAAAACCGTCCTTTCGCCTTTATAAAGCTCCTTATTTTAATCAGGCACCACAAAACAAATTTCCTACGCTTTTAAGCCTAATGAACACAAACTAAAAATTTGGTTTGGAAGTTGAGGTGATGTCGCTTGAACGCTTTGTAGTATCTAAGCATCTTGCCATTAAATCTTACGTCAAACAGTTAACAAAAATGGGGGCATGTAAACAGTGAAAACATACATACATATACAACCCTCCCCCGCCCCCACACACATGTACGTATGTATGCATGTATGTATATATATATATATATATATATATATATATATATATATATATATATATATATATATTATAACTTTTATCACCGTGATTCATATACAATCAGTAAGCTACAAACGTCCTTTAATATCCAATTCATTCTACCTCAAAATAATATATTTTCATATATTTACCGAAGGGGAATTTTTAGTTGATAATAAGTTCTCACTCGCTGGCCGTGTGGGTTAATGCGTCCACTGTAGTTCTGAGTTCTTGTCCTTCGCTGGTTCGAGCCCACGGGACGACGAACTTATTATCAACTAAAAAAAATTCCCCTTTGGTAACACATATGAAAATATATTATTTCCGAGGTAGAGCGAATTGGATATTAAAGGACGTTTGTAGCTTACTTGTTTCCTTTAACAGAGACGGGTTACTAAGAAGGCATGACAATGATTAATGTCACATTCATACTTCAACTGCCAAATCTTGGATAAACATCAGGGCAGGAAACTTCTTCACCTGCTTCAAACCCTGCACAGAAGACTCATCAGCAGTGCATCGAAACACCCCTATACACACTCCACTATTAACCTCTATCCTGCATGCATTCTCTTGCTTTCTGGATGCTGAGGCCCTTCCTTTCTAATGCCCCTTTCACACCATCCATACACCATTTCATAGGTCTAACTCTCCTCCATCCTCCTAACACTTACAAACTGCATACTTTTTTTTTTTACCAAGCTTTCATTTTCCATTCTTTCAGCATGACCAAACCATCTCAAAACACTGATCCATTATTTATTTCACTTACCTTACCGTTTCTACCACTCCTTCCACATAGGTCCAGTTGCTAAGTAACCAACTGGTTCTTAGCCATGTAAAATAAGTCTAATCCTTCGGGCCAGCCCTAGGAGAGCTGTTAATCAGCTCAGTGGTCTGGTTAAACTAAGGTATACTTTTTCTCCACTTTTCTCACTTTTCCATTTTTTTTATGCATTATATGTCAGGTAAACCACTCATTTCAACTGCTTCCGTCCTTTTTTCCTCTCATTTACATTCAAGAGCCACGCTTCCCTTCCACTTCCAATATTTTGCACACATCCTTCTTTGCTTTACCTATTTGTGACTCGTCTCTTCTCTTAATCCACCATCTGAAATATATACTCCCAGATATCTATATAACGCCACTGCCACTATTCTTTCGCCACTCACGTTAACATATTGTACATTGCTCCATCTTCCTAGTTTCGATTGCTGACATATACGGTCACTACATCATTTCATCCTAATAAAAGCATAATAACTATCTATTGCTGTTACCATCTTACAAGAGACTTATATAACCATGACCTCCAACTGTAACTATGACTAATTACAATTACTGTATGTGTATAGCTGGCTTCCATAATTTTGGTGCACATCACGCCAAGCACTCGACAATGTAGCAGGTAACATCCCTGTGTTTAGTAAATGAGAAGCCGTTGGCAATGCTACCTGCAAAACAAAGTCGCTAATCATGTGCAGACGTGACAAAGAGCCCGTTTACCAAATAGAAAAAGCACGCTTACCAAACAGGCAGGCTGATGGCAATTAAGTAACAACAACACTATGGAGTTGCCAGATGTCTCGTCAGCTTGCTCTGCTGTGTCATGAAATTCGTGGAGCCAGCTGTACCGTCACACAATACAGTGAAATTGGAACCATGAATAAAACTTTAATAAAGGGCACTACAGATACAATCGCTGTAAATTCTACGCTTAAGCACTTTCATTTTCTGAGAGAGAGAGAGAGAGAGAGAGAGAGAGAGAGAGAGAGAGAATTCATGTTCTCTAGCTGTCAATTACAGGAGGATGCGCGTACGAAATGTATATTATTATTATCACTAATATTACTAGCTATGCTACAAAGCTAGTTGGTAATAAACCCAATAAGAGAAAGTAGAGCTGTAAAGATTTTATTAAATAACAAAAATATCAAAGGATTAAGGTTAAATAAAAATAATGAGCTTTGTATAGGCCTGCTCCCAGGGAGATTAACTGGACCCAGTTTGAATTTTGGACGTTCCAATGGTTAAACTCCGTAACTAAGAAGATAATTCCATAATTTGTTCACAGCTGGAGGAATACTTCGAGAGAACAGTGTCTTATTGAAACTCACTACAGCAAATGCATGACTGTCAGAATTAACTGCTTATCTAGTACAGAAGGGTCATACAGCCTGATATGATCTGAATGCACAGGATGGTCACGATTATGAAAATATACAACGTATTTACTGGGAGATAACGACGATGTCCGGGGTTAATACCAAGATCCTGAATAAGAAACTGGATGCAATTCAACTATTCATCCAACAATATGAGACGGAACGAGCTGCTGGAAACCAAATCAGAGGCAATATTCAACAAGTAAAAAATGCGCCGAAGTTTCTTCGGCGCAATCGAGTTTTCTGTACAGCTTGTAATGCTGTATGAAACTCTCAGTCACGGACCATGAAACTTTCAGCCGGCCGTGGTGGCCTGTGTTGTTGCGGTGCCAGACGCACGATCATGGCTAACTTTAACCTTAAAATAAAAACTATTGAGGCTAGAGGGCTGCAATTTATGTTTGATGATTGGAGGGTGATGATCAAAATACCAATTTGCAGCCCTCTAGCCTCAGTAGTTTTTAAGATCTGAGGGCGGACAGAAAAAGTGAGGATGGACAGACAAGGCCATCTCAAAAGTCCTCTTTTACAGAAAACTGAAAACTAAAACAGGGAAAAAAAAAACAGCTATTTCCTCAACAAAGCCAGAAAGGTCGCCAAAAGATCTTTAGTGATTCTCTCAGTTGACTAGCTCCTTTTTTTTTTTTTTGCCCAATTTACGAAGAGACGGACTGATGATGTTTCTCAGGTAAGAATGACAAATAAATTTTAGATAAGCTGCATGTAGTTAACCTATAACAACTATGCTCTGAGTTTCGCTAAGGATCAGGAAAATCACCACAGGACTTCTATCAGGAGATAAGATCAACACAAATAAAATAGTATCATCTACATACACACAATTTTATGCATATATATATATATGTGTGTGTGTGTACATATATATATTATATATATAAAAGTATATATGTATGTAAATTACTTATATAAATAGATATGGAATTGTATATACACCAAATGCACACACACATATATCCGCTTTTATACAGCTTACTTCCAGCTGTAATTTTAACCTTAGCCCCGGCATGTATTATTGGACCCCTGTATTAGAAAAATGTTCAAGAATGACCTAACAGATAAAATCGCTGACTTATTTACAAATTAGTTACCTTATATATACTTTTTATGTATTCGTATATTTAATATAAATTTTATTTGTAAAATGTTCACCTTACAAAAATTGTTATTGTTTACAAAAAAAAAAAAAATTATTGAGTTGTACTTTTACAACACTTTTTGGTGGTCAGTCACCTTGTATAATCTTTTAATTGCCCTGTCCCTGCTTCTGAACGGTCGATCCTAATCCTTTGTTAAACCTCTTAAATATATAACCCTGATTTAGCATTTCTACTGAAACTTCAATTGTGTTGGATTCCAGGTACATATTTTTTCCTTTGTAATCCCCAACTGTCATTTATATGAGCTTTCTTTGTAAACTTATTTCTATACTTCTTCAGTCTGCTAAGTAAAGGACAACGGTCGAAAGGCCTCATAGCACTCCAGTGTTTCTCTTTCCTTCGTGGATTTTGTCTTTCTATACATATATATATATATATATATGTGTATATTATATGTATATATATATATATATACATACATATATATATATATATATATATATATATATATATATATATATATATATATATATATATATATATATATATATATATATATATATATATATATTATATGTGTGTGTGTGCAAGGGAAAACTTGGTAGCCTATAATGAGGAAGTAAGAAGTTATCTTCGCAGGGGGCGCTTTCGAATCAAAGATGTAAAGACTAAGATGAAAAGGTGATGTGTTTTGTTAAACATAAAAAGCAACGCGGATCCCTCTAACTTAAGCCAACAAACTTGCGACACAGTCTTCAGGAAAGTTTAGTTCCTGCACAAGACTAAAGTGAGAAGCAAGGACTGAGAAAAAGCACTCTTGGGCCCGCGAGTTGATACGAGATCATTTCTAAAAAGCTTTAAAGCTTATCAGGGCAAACTCTGACAAGATACCGTACAGGTAAACACACATATTCTTATACTCTGTGTGTGTGTGTATATATATATATATATATATATATATATATATATATATATATATATATATATATATATATATATATATATGTATATATATATATATATATATATTGTTATATGTGTGCATACACACATATATACAGATATATATAAATACACACATGCATATATATATATATATATATATATATATATATATATATATATATATATATATATATATATATACATATATATATGCAAAATATATATATATATATATATATATATATATATATATATATATATCTATATTTTTTTATAATGGTGCATCGCCCGACCCTGTGCTCCAATTTCACACTGACTGCATTTACACCTACCATTAATTGTCGCTGAACGTTTGCTTATGGCGTTCATGCTAGGATGATTACTTTGGTGTCGCTTTAATGTTGATTAGTCGTATTTTATAAATCAAAATGCAAAACGAAAATTGCGAGATGAAGTTAACCGGGCAGAGAAACTTTCTACAATAAAAGAATTACAGATATATATATAAATGTTTTCACCATGTTAATCTAAGATAAACTGCCTTTCACATTATATATAGTTTAGTGACCTTTACCCCCCCCAACCCCATTCCAATCACGACGTAAGGAAAAGTACGAACACATTTGTACGAATCTGTATGAGCTGGTTTATTGAGGTATTGCTTTGAGCGGTTTGCGTAAAGTTAGTTTCTAAGCTACGATATTGAAATTGTGTCCCTGTAATGCTGAAGTGTTTTCATCTATTGCACTGTGTTTTAAAACACAATATAAAAACCAAAATAACCAAAGGACAAAAGTACAAGGCCAAAAAACAAAAAGTTGGAGATAGAATTAAAAATGTCTTCACTCTGCTGCAATAACACACTGGCCAAAGCAAAGCTTATTACAACCAAAAAATTTTGACAGTATACGCATACTAGCTGTTTATATTTAAAGTCAATCTTAATTATTATACTAGAAACTTTTTTTTCATTTATTACACGGACTACGACAAAGGATCGTTTTTCCCTCTACCTATTCTCTTAGCTTCATTTAAAGACGTATAGAAAGACAGACAGAGAGACAGATACTGAACGCATACATTTATGTGATAGGAAGAAATAACCCCTTCTTATTCACTCGTGTACAATTACGGATGAGTAACCTTTTGTAAGTTGCCCAAGTGTGAAGAGATCGGGCAGAGTCACACACAATGTTAAGGGTCTCTCCATTCAAAAAAAAAAAAAAAAAAAAAAACAGTTGACGAACGGCCTCGATATACCACCCGTTCGGCTCCCAGCCATAAAATGTCCTCAGATTTATTCAAGAAATACGACAGAATTTCCATTGTTATCGGTGCGTCGGTTTTAACGAGCATGCAGTCGGTATTCTTTCATTATACGTCACGCTGTGACATACGCGATTGTTAGTCAGGCTATATGAAACTGATAACTAGCACGACTTGCTATATTCAGCAGCTGAAGGAAAGAGGAATTTCTCAGGTTCTGAGTAAATTCATCGAAAGATGGTACGTCATTTTAAGGCTTTATTTGACAAGCATAGTTCACGACATATGCTCTTCAATGTTAATATCTGCGAATAAAAAATGTCGCGTCACAAAAATTCATATACACACGCAAACGCACACACACACATATACATACATATATATATATACACACATACATATACACACATACATATACATCTATATTATATACATTATATATATGTATATATATATATATATATATATATATATATATATATATATATATATATATATATATATATATATATATATATATATATATATATATACCTACACAACTTCCCACTAAGAGAGGCCTTACTCCAAAGGGTGTTAAGCTTCCAATTTTCGGGCAATTTTAATTTTCTGGGATGACGTTGGCAGCCCCACGACCGACTCAATCCTAACTGTAACAACCACAGCTGACTATCTATCAGGTACATAAAACACTGCTTCTGTCAACAGAGACTTAATGGGTTTTACAGGAAAAGGCAGCAATTGGTCAGGCTATATCTGTAGCCCAACCCGGCTCTCTTCTCAGCAAAGACGAGGTTCTAATACACGCACACACACACACACTTGCTGGCCGTGTGGGTTAATGCGTCCACTGTAGTCCTGAGTTCTTGTCCTTCGCTGGTTCGAGCCCACGGGACGACGAACTTATTATCAACTAAAAAATTCCCCTTCGGTAACATATATGAAAATATGTTATTTCCGAGGTAGAGCGAATTGGATATTAAAGGACGTTTGTAGCTTACTGATTATATATATATATATATATATATATATATATATATATATATATATATATATATATATATATATATATATATATATATATATATATATATATATGTGTGTGTGTGTGTGTGTGTGTTTTAGGTGTATATAGACAAACATATACAGTAGATATATATGTGTATGTATATATATACACACATACATACATAAATACATACATATATACATACACGCAAAAAAAAATAAACTAGAATCCCTTTGTGCTACTGAAGTTGTGTCCCGGGTCCCAGATGGGAAACAACAAAAAAAAAAAAAAAAAAAAAAAAAAAAAAAAAAAGCAGCAGAAGGCGGACCAAGGTGCTTGTCCTTTACCCCCGTGCATCTGGTGAGCTGTGTTGCAGTTCATAAACAGCTGCATAGATATTTCGCGCATTAAGTGTCCGAAAGTACTAAAATTACTCACACACAACCTTGTGGACCTAATGTTAAGAGAGGGTCGGTATAAAGTTGAAACAAGAATGAAAAGTAAAGATGAATTACATTTATTCAGGAATTAGTATTCAGTTATGGAATCTCAGGTTCATTCGCCATTACAGATGATCAACCATATGGGTAAGTACTGTGATTATAAGACTTGGGTTTACTAGCTAACTTATTGGCTTTTTAAAACGAGTTCTGGAACTCCTCTAGCCATCTTTGTTTTCTTTTCGACGACTTCCCAAGTTCCTTTGCGAGCACAATTGAGAATATACAGGCACGTTTAACAAAAGCATTGCCCTAAAATCTTTAGTATTAATGCAAAGTCAGTTTAATTGCGAGCTCCCAGGTCGTATTAGATTATCTGCTGGAAGGCAATCTTCCCATGAAGAGTATCAAGCTAAATCTGACCCATATCTCATTACTCTTGATAATGAGTTCCATTACATCTTCAAACGTCTTTACCATAGCCAGATTGCATTCTGCAATCTCTGCCTAATGCGGCTGGATTAAATTAAAAAGGATATTGCCCTCACCTAAAGTCCTTGCATTCTCTCTCTCTCTCTCTCTCTCTCTCTCTCTCTCTCTCTCTATCTCTCTCTCTCTCTCTCTCTCTCTCTCTGCTAACACTGGTCTTTGTACCATCATCCCGAAAGCCCCATCAGTCTCAGAAGATGAAAGATGAGGACACACTTTCATCACGAGGATCCACCTGAATTCGTCCAGGGTTGCATTAAGTTCCTTTTGGCGCGCATCGATTTTCTTTTTTCCGTCTCAGCTACTGCCAATGAGTATTTTCCCCTGCTCTTGAAAACTTCAAGAAATACTGAACGCGACAAGGACGCACGAACGAGCTGCTCGAAAGTAGGTACACGGCGTGGCTGTCGCCCATGTCGCATAAACCAACGAACCGAAGTACGAAATTGCAATGGTGCGAAGATATATGGAACAACCTGCTTTCATTTCGCCATCCCACCTCAAGGTCAAACTGATCCTGGGCCCCGTGATACTTCCAGGCCCCAGAATTTCGTCGTTGTCCTACAAATTTTCGTTCACATTCATCGCTACTTTGAATGAGGACGACCTCGTTTCTTGGGAGACAGGTGACCCTCTTGGAGTGCCATGTGACCCTCTCTATAACGAGCGACATACGAGATCTGACACACAGAGGGAAAGGTTACTCTTCGTAACTGGGTTAATAACCTACGTGAAATCACTCGTTTGGTGAACCGAGGGCGGCGATGGTTACCAGCGACCTTTATTCTCCTCAGTGAGGGGAATCGCTTGTGTCTCGTCCAACGGATGGGTGTTGTGATGACCCTCTTCAATTCGCAAAGGTTACGAAGCGAAGGGCGAATGGGTCAAGAGACCTGCAATCAATGGCAGACGCGTGAAAAAAATGTGTCCAAGGCAGGACAGATGGCAACTACGGTTATCACCGGAGTGTCTGGCACCTTACCAGCTGTAGGGGCTGAGCTTACAGTGCCTCTCACGATCACGGCTGGAAGCGACGGACCGGGAGCAGCCGCTCTTTGATGCGCGTCTCTCTCTCGCCTTCCCTTGGATGTATCGTGTCAGTTTTTCCATTCACGATAAAGGGAAACTACAGTGAGTGTGAAGTGTCTTCTCCCTTCCTTCGTCCGTCCGTCCGTCGAGGAGGAGAAGAGTAGTTGTGATCCCCTTGTAAAAAAAGGAGAAAAAATAAATTTTGTGTGATGGACGCAACAGAAAACCATAAAACATTGTGGATGGACCCTGAAACAGCTGTTCTTGAGACAGTTGGTGTTTCTCGTGCAATAATAATGGTAATGATACGGAAAATAGTATCAAATATAAGGAGAAAGGGAAAAAAGAGAATCATATATATATAGCATTGCGCATAAAATACAATAAAGTGAAAAAAATAAAATTTTAAAAAGATGCTGAAACTTATTATGGTAACAAATACCATTTATTGTAACGATGATGTTGAAATATACGATGTGGTTCGGATACCTAATCACTATAAATCACCATTATGAGTTAATATATATTTCGCCTATGACAGTGTGTGTGTGCGTATGTGTAGGAGAGAGAGAGAGAGAGAGAGAGAGAGAGAGAGAGAGAGAGAGAGAAAGATATAACTTTATTTACGCTGATGGTAATTAAGATGTGAATCTGTGCATGAAATAAACCATCGAATAAATGCTTCACCTTCTACTGATCCCTTTACTTCTCGTGGAATGAACCGGAATTTGTGTTTCCTACCCTTCGATTAAATGGGTTAAAGCGCACAAACACACACACATACACACACACACACAAACGCGCCTAAACAGAAACACACACACACACACACGCCTAAACAGCCACACACGCACACGCTTAAACAGAAACACACACACACTTAAACAGCCACACAAACACACACACACGCCTAAACAGCCATGCACGCACACGCTTAAACAGAAACACACACACACACGCCTAAACAGCCACACACGCACACGCTGAAACAGAAACACACACACACGCCTAAACAGCCACACATGCACACGCTTAAACAAAAACACACACACGCTTAAACAGAAACACACACACACACACACGCCTAAACAGCCACACACGCACATGCTTAAACAAAAACACACACACGCTTAAACAGAAACACACACGCCTAAACAGCCACGCACGCACACGCAAACAGAAACACACACGCCTAAACAGCCACACACGCACACGCAAAACAGAAACACACACACGCCTAAACAGCCACACACGCACATGCTTAAACAAAAACACACACGCTTAAACAGAAACACGCACACACACGCCTAAACAGCCACACACACACATGCTTAAACAAAAACACACACACGCTTAAACAGAAACACACACACACACGCCTAAACAGCCACACACGCACATGCTTAAACAAAAACACACACACGCTTAAACAGAAACACACACATGCCTAAACAGCCACGCACGCACACGCTTAAACAGAAACACACACACACATGCCTAAACAGCCACATATGCACACGCTTAAACAAAATCACACACATGCTTAAACAGAAACACACACACGCCTAAACAGCCACGCACGCACATGCTTAAAGAGAAACACACACACACACGCCTAAACAGCCACACACGCACACGCTTAAACAGAAACACACACACACACCTAAACAGCCACACACGCACATGCTTAAACAAAAACACACACATGCTTAAACAGAAACACACACACGCCTAAACAGCCACGCACGCACATGCTTAAAGAGAAACACACACACACACGCCTAAACAGCCACACACGCTGCGCAAAACAGAAACACACACACACACACGCATAAACAGCCACACACGCACATGCTTAAGCAAAAACACACACACGCTTAAACAGAAACACACACACGCCTAAACAGCCACGCACGCACACGCTTAAACAGAAACACACACACACACCCCTAAACAGCCACACACACACGCTTAAACAGAAACACACACACGCTTAAACAGAAACACACACACACACGCCTAAACAGCCACACACGCACATGCTTAAACAAAAACACACACACACTTAAACAGAAACACACACACGCCTAAACAGCCACGCATGCACACGCTTAAACAGAAACACACACACGCCTAAACAGCCACACACGCACACGCTTAAACAGCCACACACGCACATGCTAAACAAAAACACACACACGCCTAAACAGCCACGCACACACACGCTTAAACAGAAACACACACACACACGCCTAAACAGCCACACAAGCACACGCTTGAACAAAAACACACACGCTTAAACAGAAACACACACACTTAAACAGCCACACACACACACACACGCCTAAACAGCCACACACGCACACGCTTAAAGAGAAACACACACACACACGACTAAACAGCCACACACGCACACGTTAAAACAGAAACACACACACTTAAACAGCCACACACACACACACACACACACACACACGGACTAGGGCAGAGTGGCTTTGTCCACATCTGCTTATAACCTCGTACACTTGCATATAAACGTTTGCCCATTAATTCACCGGCTACGCGACTGATCTCTTCAATTCAGTTTGCTTTTTCACTTCTTTGTTTTTGGCCCCGTGACGATTCTCATTCATTCAGAAATCTCCAGCAGAAAGTGACAGCTTGCCTATCGGACCAAAACACAGATTTCGTTTGTTTGTTTCCCATAGACCTATAAAAGGACTTTATATGTGAATCTTCGCTTAATAAAACATATATATATGTATGTATGTATATATATACATATGTGTATGTGTATATACAGTATATATATATATATATATATATATATATATATATATATATATATATATATATATATATACAGATATACTGTATATATATATATGTATATATTAATAACGATTTCACTATACCAGGGGATAACTTGCACACAAGTGCACCAACCCAGACAGTTATACATCGGTGACAGCAGACACTGTGGACTCAGTCACCAAGAGAGATCTCTCATGATGGATGAGTGCTTCGAGTCTACAGTCACCCGTGTTCCAACCCAAAAGAGCATAAGTTCGAATCCTGATCAGGATAGGTGCCCTTGTCACCTATAAAATTCTTTCTGGGTGCAAGTTATTTCCAAGGTATGGTTAATCCAACGTTATTGAATTATTTGTGGCTTAATACCCGAAAGTATAAAAAAAATTGTTATGCTCACAACAGTGTATGATTGTATGTATACACACATACATCCGTATATCTAAACACACACACATATATATTCATAAACTATATATATAATATATACAGTATGTACAGTATATATATACACATACATATACATATACAAATATATATATATACATACACACGTATATATATGTATATATACTGTATATAATATATATATATATATATATATATATATATATATATATATATATATATATATATATATATATATATATAATATAAACTAATATTCGTCTGTTTGCCAGTCTTGTTGATGATGTCTTTCCAATTGTCTTAAAATGATCTATATCTCCCTCTCTTTTTGCACCTGGCCTTGTCTATTTTTTTTTTCTGTTTGCAATAAACAAAAGACCAAACATACACAATATTTTTTTTAACAGTTATTTCTGTTTATACCCGGAAAACAAGCAAGAAAGTGTTCTGATTCTGTTTGCCAGTTTATATTCGAACCGGCCATTAGAAGAAATCAAGTTTAGGAGTTTACGTCCATCTTCCTGTCTCCCTTCAAGGCGTGGGCGTTTTTCAGTGCAAAGGTGTGCATTTCAGGGAGAAAGCGTGGTTCACTTGAGCACGTGATTGTCTCTTGCATTGAAGCACACCATTTATAAAACCTATTTCAACCTACTGTTTTTACAACAAAATATATTACTTACGTGAATGCGTGTGTGTGCGGACTATCAAAACACGTGACGTATCTGCACGGGGCTGTGTGCATGATAGGCCTATACGACAGTCCGTCTGGTTATTACCGTGAGCATAATGCAAGAATTAAGAACCGGTGTCCGTGTACTAGCCTGCAAACACTCAGGCGCATGAGCATGTTAGTTTGCTAACCTCGTATCACATACAGGGCGTCTGAATTATGTTCGAGGTCTCTCTTAATCAAGGGCATGATTACCGATTGTGTCTGTCCTCGTGTTAATCAGTAACAGCATTCAAGTTCTGAACACGCTTAACTGTTTGTTAATCTGAAGCCAAATGTAGGGCATTTGAAATTGTCCGCCTGCGTTTGTTTCTTCTTCTTTTCTCCTCAGACCAAAGACAGAACTTACTTGTGCCTGTTTGTATATTTATCTCAGACTAACTATATGACATACAGACATGTCTCTCCTGTTTAGTTACCCTAGTTTAGATGCAAGTCTAGATTGCAGTGTGTGTGTTGTGGATCGTTGTATGTTTATCAATGTCTCTTGAAATGTAAGACCTATAAACATATGGGAATTCTTTCTTACTTGTTTGTATTGTCTACCAAAACAAATTTAGCGATTTCATCCTTGTGCCTGTCTATTATCTATCAACAACAGAATGCCAGAGTCGCTTGCAACTTTCTGCCAATGGCGAGGCAAAATGCATTCTTCTTTACGTGTGTCCGTTGCTTGCCAAAAAAAAAAAAAAATATCGAGGCTTTGTTCTATGAATATGCTGATGTCTGTCTGTTTACCAGCTGAAATAACATATAAGATTAACATGCATGGTTCGGGAGAAGGATGATTGTTCAGGGTGACCTGAATGCAAAAGTTTAGTCACTTTACGGAAAAGGGAAAGATAGGCTGATGCGTTTGCAGTTTTTCTAACCTATAACTTCACATTATAGTTAGACTGAAAGTGGGTCCGTCAATATACTAGAAACAAACGCAAGACTTGTCTGTATCTGTCTGTGTGCTTTCTTTGCAGAAGCTATGTACAATGACTTTTACAGTTTCTCCTCTCCTTAGAAATAAGGAAAAAGAGAGCAAGACGTAAGTGCCTGCTTATAAGTTAATACTACGAAAGTGCGAGATTTATGAAACTATTTTTCAACAATTGAAGTTGAATGTATGGAAAATCTAAACTGACCTGCAAGCTTGCAAAAAAACACAAGACCTCGCTCGTATTTCTTTTGTTGATACAAATGATGATAAGACTTGTTAGTGTGCGCATGCGTGCGCTCGCATGGTCTCTATATTAAACACATATAAGGATTGTTTAAGCTCACCAGTATATTTCCTATTAAACTAAATCAATTTCCGTTGTTCACGCCTTTCCGATTATACATCTGATAGAAAAATAAAGCTTGCTAATTCATTATGTCCATCTGTGTAAATAAGTCAAAGTGAAAGACTTGTCTGCATGAAAGATGCATGCCTTTTACAACTGGAGACGGGAATGCAAGGCTTCAGTATAAATTGCCCATCTGCAAGACTGACGCAACATGTACGTTTTACGAGCATATTTCGCTCTTCAATATTCTCCTTGGCAGAAGGAAGTATTACTTGTGTATGCACCCTGTGTGAAACCGGCAAATGACAGCTATGTAAGTCTGGTTTTTCCGTATTTGATCAAACACATGACTACAGTGATTCTTTGCTTAATATGAAATATTTTGCTTTTATTTTTTCGCATTTCTTGATAGCGTTTTTTTTTTTGTGCGTACCTGACTGGAAACAGTCTTGCTGTCTTCTTTTCGTGACATAAGAACAACCAAAATAATGGCAGTTTTGTTTATGTTTTAGTTTCCCTGCACTTCAAAAAATACTACACTTTGTTCACTGGTTTCTTCGTTTTCAAAATTTAACAACTGAAAGCAAGTGTTTAGTTTCTAATTGCCTCTTTTATTACTTAACTTCCATAATGAGATACACATTGCTGATTTCTTTCTCTAAGCTAAAGACAATATATCTCGGCATCAGTCTTTCAGTGTCTCAGTTGTCCTTTAGAATGGAAAGGGAATGGAACATTTTCATATTTCATCCTTACATGACGCTATTCCAGCACTGCTTTTAACACGTCTTTCATCTGTCCATTACTCGAAGCACAAAACCCACGTACCTGTCGGCAAGTTTATCAGCCACAAATATCATTTAACCCGCCTGTCTGTTTGTCACGCAAGCGTGTCTCTCTCCAACTCATTATGCAAAACTGACACCAACTGCATCAAGTAGGCTTGTGTGTGCTTGTTGCAAAGAGCACGTTTGGGTATGAATGTAATGTGATACAGCTGTGTTTTTCTTTCATCTACGTGTGCTAGTAAGTAATTGAAAACGGCTGCTTCGGTCTAACGTAAAAGATATCATGTTTGTATCTCTGCATTAGACTTCTCGCAGCAGTAAGTAAATTTTGGTAAGTAACATCTCGCCCACGATGTATGAATGTAAAAAAAAAAAAAGGATAAAATATAAAGTCAAGTAGTATTGCTCTGTAGGTGGCAACTGCCCACGTCCTGTCCCTCTCCCTTTCATGTATGGCGGTCCAGGATAATTGGATTGTGTACGTAAGCTGCGTGTAAGCACACGAGTATGTACCATGCGCGAACGTTTTTCAGCTATGCTTTAACCCCACAGCCAAGCAATGCCGAGCGCGGGCGGAATGTATTAGCGGCCAATCCACCTACGCCGGGTATGTATGCAAATAGTATTGTTTGGGTCTTCTCAGTTCCTCGCTTTGGAAACGGCTCTGGGACCAAGAAATTGGATCCTCCTTTGTTCTGCGTTTCGGGGCTCATTAAGCCCACCTTTTATGCTGGGACCAACAATGAATCCCATAGGCCGCTTCTATAAAAGGTGCTGCCGTGTAACAAAGGCGCTGTCACACATGTCATCCGGATAATTCATGCTGGGGAATTTTCTCTCTTCCTCTGCTTACTAACCCACTTTCCATTCCCGGTTTCCCCTGGGCAAAAGCTGACACGAGGGAAGAGGAGTGATATTGTTTCTGTTGTTGTTAGTCTCATCAATGTACTGTAGTTGTCGAAGTGGCAGCAGCAAGGGCAAGACAGAGTGTGAGCACTACGCAGTTTTACACACGACATTTCAGTCAACTAATCTACATGAATTATGAATTTGTGAATTATAAGGTCCTCTGAAGCGAAACAGGCCGATATGTTAATAGACATTTACATAGTGCATATGTACATACATACATCTGTGTATATATAAATGCAAATACGTGTAAGTAATGTATGTTGTGTGTGTGTGTATATATATATATATATATATATATATATATATATATATATATATATATATATATATATATATATATATATATATATATATATATATATATATACTATATATGTATATTCTTGGGTAGTTTTCCTGCAGTGTTGTTCAAGATCATATTTTACGACTGTACCAAAGGTCAACTATTATTATTATTATTATTATTATTATTATTATTATTATTATTATTTGTTATTAAAAAATTATTATTATCATTAACAAAGCTTATTATTATTATTATTATTATTATTCAAAATGTGCACACATTCTTAAGGAGCATGTCAAAGGTGCCACTAATTTGTTAAGCAAGCTTCCACAGAAAAAACGTTAATATGTAAAAAAACACACATAAACAAACAAAGCTTACACATGCACACACTCATACATATTACATACATATATACATACATACATATATTTCATCATACGCTCTTTTACCCTTTAGAGGGAGTGGCATCAGAAGGGTACACCCCTCCGTTTTTCATCAAGTCGCTGGGGAGCAGATTGCCAGCCTCTCGTTTTTCCTCAACTCCAGCTGACGCTGGCACTCTTTCACATTTGGGTCGACGGCTGGGTAGCAAGCAGCAATCAATCCATATAAATAAACACACACAGCCATATATATGTGTGTATATATATATATATATATATATATATATATATATATATATATATATATATATATATATGTGTCACATACATATATGTGTGTATGCTTATGTATGTGAATTTATGGGAACTTTGGGCTCATTAAATGGCATGCAAGTGGGGAGAACATACTACTCCAGCCCTGAAAAAAGTTAAGCATACCTTAGTTTAACCAGACCACTGAGCTGATTAACAGCTCTCCTAGAGAGGGCTGGCCCGAAAGATTAGATTTATTTTACGTGGCTAAGAACCAAATTGGTTACCTAGCAACGGGACCTACAGATTATTGTGAAATCCAAACCACATTATAACGACAAATGAATTTCTGTTACAACAAACAAATTTCTCTAACTCCTCATTGGCCGGTCGGAGAATCGAACGCGGACCCAGCAGAGTGCTTACCGAGAACGATACCAACCCATCCAATGAGGAACTACCGGACCTACAGCTTACTGTGGAATCCGAACCACATTATACCGAGAAATGAATTTCTATAACCAGAAATAAATTCCTCTAATTCTTCATTGGCCGGTCGGAGACTTGAACTCGGGCCTATCAGAGTGCTAGCCGAGAACTCTACTGACTCGTCCAACGAGGAACTACGCCAGTCCTGAACACTGGTGACTGGGGAAATGAGGAATATGAGTCAAGTATTAAAGCATATTGTATACTCACGTCAGAAAAAAATCTGGATTATAAACCATAATTAGCTTGCTGGTCCTTCCGTGAGAGCAGGCGGGAGCCCGAATAATCTGGCACTCATTAACACGCGAATTAGCATAGATTAACTGAGAACGTGCGAACAGTAAGGTACGGAACGGAATGGAATATAGAGTTCAGGTCAGAGGCCAAGCACTGAGACCTATAAGGTCATTCAGCGCTGGAAAGGAAATTGAGAATAAGTTTTGTTTGAAAGGTGTAACAGGAGGAAAACGTCGCAGTTGCACTAAGAATCAGTTGTTATGAGAGGGTGGAAAGTAAGTTGGAAGAAAGAGAATATGAACGGAGGTACAGTAAAAGGGATGAAAGGGTTACAGCTAGGGGCCGAAGGGACGCTGCAAAGAAACTTTAGTAATGCCTACAGTGCAACCCGTGAGGTGCACTGACGGCACTACCCCCCTACGGGGGAAGAGTAAGGTAGTGATCAGACAGGAATAGGATTTTCGTACATAAGAGAAATTATTTAAGAGCTGTTTTTGAAGATCAACTGTCCTCTTCTGCAGTCGTGCATCACAAATCCAATCAAATATATGAAACTGTCACTTGCACAATGGAAACCAGATTTTGGGCAAGTTAACTTTGCGACCTATTCACTACCAAGCGATGCAATGGTTCCGATCAATAGACTCTGCCCAGGTGCAAACTAATGAAATGAATCAGTCGGCGTCTTGACTCTTTCCAACGTTGCCACAGAAAGCTAATTATCACAAACAATCCTAAAAGTCGCTATGCACCATCTGTATTTACTTCATTTACGAACCTCTTTTCCAAATTCGCCGTTGCATAAAGCTTTAGTTGTAATGTTAGCCAAAATAAATTCCTCTTCATTAATTCTGTCTTAATGGGCTTTTAAATTCACGAGAGAGAGAGAAAGAGACTAATTATAGCTGCTAAAATTGGCGTCACAATATCTAGGTTATTGGCGCCGTTATAAATAAAAAAAAAGGAAGTTAAAAAATAAATAATTAAATAACTTTTTGGGCTGAGATAGAAGAAAAAGAGAAGTTAAAAAGAAATAATTAAATAACTTTTGCAGGAGAGAGAGAGAGAGAGAGAGAGAGAGAGAGAGAGACAGAACGCCCACAAAAATAAAAGCAGGAAAAAGAAGAGCGATACACCACACATAAGATTCACATTACTCACAACAGCTGCTTCGAGAGTTGTTTGCTGTTGTCAGTTTAAGCTAGCTTGTGCCAGCGCGGGCTCTTGCTTGTATGAGAGCACGTAAATTTTGAGGATTTTCCTAAAGCCGAGTCATATTATTATGGGTATGAGGTCCCTTAGGTTATGCCTTAGCCCATGGATGAAGAGGGCTGCCAACGGATCTTATACACTTCTAACAGCCTTCCTTTAGGAATTACCTCCCTGTACAAATGCAGCCTTTGTGTTCGCTAGAAACCATTATTGCTCACGACGGAAGAAATGTCTAATGTACAAAGCCCATGTGTTTCCACTTTGTTATATCTATGCGGGCAATCTAAGTCTTCACTGCTTCCTGTTTTTTTTTCATTTATATATATACAAAAAAAAACACACACATTTATATATATTATATATGTGTGCCTGCAAAAAATATATATATATATATATATATATATATATATATATATATATATATGTATATATATATATAAATTCTTGCTGAAAATAAAAAACACAGCCTGAAGACCTTTATGATATAACAAAGTGTGGGCTATCATTTCTTCCATTATAAATATATATATATATATATATATATATATATATATATATATATATATATATATATATATATATATATATATATATATATATATATATAAATATATAAATATATATATATATATATATATATATATATATATTATACTGCATTTTTCACTGAAATAAAAATGAGTCGACACAACAGTGGATAAAGATCAGATTGAGAAGGAAGAAAAGAGACTGCGGTATGGAGGGGAAGCCGACCAGCAGAGAAGTTCGCCATAACTGCCGATCTGTTGATATTGCTTCTTACAATATTTACTACCTCATTTCCTAAAGGTAACCGCTGCGAGGAACTATTGTCATTGTGACTTAACCAAGATGTCTCCTTTAACTCAACGTCAGTTGAGGCATACTTCTGAAAAATTAAGTCACTAATCACTTGCATTTTTGTAATATATATATATATATATATATATATATATATATATATATATATATATATATATATATATATATAATATATATATGTGTATATAATATTTATAAATATATATATATATATATATATATATACACATATATTTATATATATATATATATATATATATATATGTATTTTTCACTGAAATAAAAATGAGTCACCGTGATTCACAACAGTAATATATTTTCATATATGTTACCGAAAAACCTGAGTTCGACTGGTGAGTTGATGGAAGAAATACCTCTCTTGTGAGATTTCTTAGTGCGTCATGGAATTCCTCGTCCGTCGCTGGTTCGACCAGGGACGGTGGACTTATTATCAACTAAAAATTCTGCCGATATTATTTCTGTTGATATTAAAGGACGTTTGTAGCTTTCAATATGAATTTAAATAGTCATAATACCTCATTTCAACAAAGGTAACCGCTCCAAACGCGAAACACCTGAACTATTGTCATTGATGTTATTCACTTATACCTCTCTTGTGGCCAAGATGTTAGTGCGTCACTTTAACTCAACGTCAGTTGAGGGACTTATTATCAACTAAAAAAAATTCCTTGAAAAAATATATTATTTCCGAGTCACTAATCATATTAAAGGACGTTTGTAGCTTTCTGATTGTATATTTGATGTGATAAATATCATAATATATATATATCAACATATATGGATATATATATTCGATGAGTTGATGGGAGATGTTATTCACTTATACCTCTCTTGTGGCCGATGTTAGTGTGTAGTCCTGATTCCTCGTCCGTCGCTGGTTCGATTTATAACTTATTATCAACTAAATTATATATATATTATTTCATATAGTATATTGATATACGTTTGTAGCTTTCTGATTATATATATATATATATATATATATATATATATATATATATATATATATATATATATATATATATATATATATATATATATATATATATAGATAGGTAGGTAGATAGATAGATAGATAGCTATATAATTTTAGTTATGAAAATGGAATGCCAATAATTGGGAAAATGATGAGCCCCATATTCAAGTTATTTTCACTGCTAAATGCAAATCTTTTTAGACAACATAACCGCTTTTTGCACATGAAGAACACAAACAGGAAATGATAGACTCATATCAAAATTCATATGTGTCACGTGACTTGAAAACGTAGAGAAAGGTCTTAGTGAATGAATGCAATTCATCTCTTGAGTAGATGACCAGTGTTGTTGTGACGCCTGTTTGTGACACCTAAATATCTCTCACTTACACCCTATCCATCATAATTCTATCTATGTTTTAAGTGAACGGGAAGTTATTGATTTTTTAATGACGTGGGTAAGGAAAAATTGTTATTTTCAGATATTTCGAGATCATTCGTTTCTTTTCATGGAATGCTGGTTGTTATTTAGGACGAGCTTGTTCGCAAGCGCTACGCGCGCTGGAACTCGGTACTATTGCCACCTCTCCCCTCCACTCGGATTTTATTATTATAGATAAGTTGTGCTGGATTTATATGTACCAAAAAACATCATTCAAGCTTAACATAAAAATTCAATAATCTAATTTCCTAGCTGATCGGTTCCTCGTCTGCCACCAACTCCCTTTCCCATCCACCTCCCACCTCCGTCTCCTGCCGAACCCACTGGTTTCGTTGGGTTATAGGAGCTATGATGATAAAAGTATGAAACACATTTGCGGAGAATCACTTTTGATTACAGACCATCACGAAAGCAAAGTAAAAAAAAAAAGTCCAACAAAGGGTAAAAGACGAGCAGAATATAAAATGACATGAATTTTCGATAATGTATTCTGAAAAAATATATATGTATAAGGTAGGTATATATATATATACATATATATATAATATATATATATATAATATATCTCTCTATCAATCCATACATATATATATATATATATATATATATATATATATATATATATATATATATATATATATATATATTTATATATATATGTGTGTGTGTGTTGCATGTGTGTATCTCTCTTCCAAGAGGCAGTATATTCAGGTTCACTGACAATAGCAGCAAAATTGAGATAAAAACCAACATAGAACATAAATGTGCGATGCGGAGAAGTCATTCAACACTGCCTTAGACGGTTTTCGTGTTTCCGTGAGTCATTATGAACTGTAACTAAAGCTTAATGTTTTAGGTATGACTGATTTTTTTTAATTTGTTAACAAGATACGCTGGCATTACAAAGGCTACGGTCAAAACAAAAAAACAATTAGCAGAAAGAAACGATAAACATCCTGTCTGGACATTCATGCAGTTGAATTATACGTACCACTCAAAGTAATTAGGAATTATATAATTCAAAACGCAACACACACTCACAGTTATCAAACTACAAGTAATGTATACCGTGAAGAAGCCCAACTTCCTCTACAAACTTCAAAACACCACTTCACTTGAAAACTCCCTCTCCTAGAACCCTGGAAAGGAGAAAGTTGCCACCCCCAGCTTGACTAAACAGGAGGTTTTAAATGCATTCATTAATGATGCCTCATTCTTCCATCGCTGTGAAGCTTCCTTATATGAAATCGAAACACTATGAAATTTCAGTTGGTGTTCCGTTACTAACCAACCTTTTTGAATCCCAAAGACTGTAGGTCTCCAATCGTCCAACAACTGTGTTTTGAGCAGAATAATGTGTCATAACAACTCTTAAACCCGATTACTGTTTAATTTTTTCTCGCTGTGACACACACACACATATATATATATATATATATATATATATATATATATATATATATATATATATATATATATATATATATATATATATACATGTATGTCACAGCGAAAAAAATGAAATAGTAATCAGGTATAAGAGTTATTTTGGCACATTATTCAACTCAAAACAAAGTTGTTTGACGATCGAGACACACAAATATATATATATATATATATATATATATATATATATATATATATATATATATATATATATATATATATATATATATATATATAGAGACAGAGAGAGAGAGAGAGAGAGAGAGAGAGAGAGAGAGAGAGAGAGAGAGAGAGAGGGAGGAGATGTTGCCGGAAATATAATTTCTTCAAATATCTGTTTTTATCAAAGTAGTACCTGTATCTTCATTCGTCCTAATCAGAAATATCATAAGACTAAACAAAATATGACATAAAAAAAATGGAGAGAGAGAGAGAGAGAGAGAGAGAGAGAGAGAGAGAGAGAGAGAGAGAGAGAGAGGGGGGGGGGGAAGTTAAGCCTATTACAACTTTTGCCTACTTCCAGTTATGAAGGTAATATTTGTGCATGGAACTGCAGCACCGAGCTTAAATCCTTTTTTTAGGAGGGGAGACGTTGGTGAGTTTTCTCATCCCAGTGGAAGTGCTTTCTGGTCCTTAACCCACAAAGACTCCGACAACTTCTGAAACTTGATTCTTCCTCTCCCTTTTTCCTGTCTCGGAAGAGATAAAACTCTCCCGGCTGTTTGTTATATGTTGTTTGGATCCTTCCTCTTCCTTCACCTCGGCTGGTCGCGTCTTTTGGACCCTTCTCCCTTAAAAGAAGTCTCGGGAGAAAAGCACGCAGATATCACTCCCATTTTTCCTCCTGGAACCATTTTCCGGCGAGGCTGACAGTGGCCGGACACTTTCCATTTTTCAGGAAATAGACAGCGACAATAATACTGACATAACTACTCGTGTCGTTTTCACGAACGGTTGATGTCACACTTTACAAGTTTGGAGTTTACTGCCAAACAAACATTCTGCGTCAGCTTTTCTTAAGCTTTCGACCCTCTGCATCTCATCCACTTTGAGACTCGGTGGTAACTAGTCAGAATCATAGTTTTGAAACGTTATTATTTCTCAAAAATATTTTCTTTGAGTCTTGTTAATCTAAGTTGTCTTCGAAACTTGGGTTTGGAATACAGGTCTCCAACCTGAACTGAAAAAGAAAAACGTTCCTAACTCAGTACCTTTGGTTTTTATTTACTTGCTTTTACTTAACTTGACTTCTGCATCTGTTCGGATCAAAACCTGAAACTCAATTTTCGACCTGTTCCCTTCGTCCAATGGACTTGAAACTTTGCATGGTTACTCAATCCCGATGACAATAGAACCTTATGTGATCAGTAGGTCAGCAGTGACCTCTAGTGACCCTACAGTGACCTCTCCCAGTGTCTCAGGATTTGTATGAAACTCTACGGATTTTCAAACCTTCTTTGGCTCGACAGTATATCGCATTCAATTTCGTTGGCTACAATCATAAATCGGTTACAAAACTAAAAAGTATAAAATGAAAATATATATAAAAAATTTAAACACGCTTTTATTAAAATGCACTAAAAAAGTAAAAAAATAATTTTTGGTGACACTAAGATTTTCTTACAATTAATCATGTCTACAAAAACAAAAGCGTGGACGCCAAATATAGAAGGAAATGCTACAATAAAGGAACATATTTTTTTTTATTTCCTGTAGCATTTCCTTCCATGTTTGGCGTCCACGCTTTTATTTTTGTAGACATGATTAATTGTATGAAAATCCTGGTGTGTCTCAAAATATTTTTTTAATTTTTAGCGCATTTTAATAAAAGCGCTAAAAAAATAAATATGTTTTTTCTAGTTTCCTACGAATTTCTCCCCACACTCTTTCAGCGCTTCCTTCATTCGAAAACCACCCATAAAATCCGTGTGGTGAATGCGACCATCATTCTGCCTCATTTTTTAAAGATTTTGAAGATGTCCATAAACTGAGAAAAGTCTTCCTAATGAAAAGCAAAGTGAAAGTAATCCACAGCCTATACCGTTGATAATAACCATGAAAATATATATAAAAAAGAAAAGAACAGATAAGACAGTTTATCGTGCACAGTCGTGAGAGCTTTTTGCTGTTTTCACGAGAGACTCCTCGTTTGCGCGGCATTACTTGCAGCTTCTTTATGACAGCGTGTCAATTTCTCACGAGAATTTCCTTCGTTGTCCTTTCGAAATGGAAGAATCAGAGGATTCCCACGTAAAATCTTATTCATCTTATTATCTGAAACGAACGTAATCTATCTATTTATCCCTTTTCCTCTCTCTGGGCGCTCCTGCGGGAGGCTGCATCTGATTAATATATATCGTCTCATTTCGCAGAACTGCCTCATTCATCGTGCTCCCTTTGATCCCAAAGTCATTGTGTAAACAAGTGCCCTGGAAAGGTATTAGTTTCAACAGGTATTTGATCTTGACTTTTTTAAATGTCTCCTCAAACACGTCCCTTTAATTGGAAAATGTCAGTCTAATTCATTTAAGCGGAATTTCCTTTAACGGAAAAAGTTCCGACCAAAGGATCTAAAACCGGCCTCGAAAAAAGGAAAAGTATTAAAAACTTTCTGAAAATGAGGGAACCTTTTAACGAGATTCTGTCGACTAAGATTTCTCCCTCTCTCTCTCTCTCTCTCTCTCTCTCTCTCTCTCTCTCTCTCTCTCTCTCTGGTTTTCAAGTGAATAATTAGTACACCCGACCACAAACGCATCCCCCATCACCGGGCCGCCCTTGGCCTGACAGAAGGCTGTAACTGGTTGATGATATCTACTAAAGGATGTGCTAATAACGCGGGATACAAAAGGTACCTCAGTTTAATATGCCTCCGTCGCACTTCCACAGAGACCATAGCCATGCTATGATCATGCCCTTAAGACCAATAGCCGCATAGCATCACTAGTTGCACTGGTAAGGGGCCATTCTCCGGATATAATTCAAATGGTATGCGAGTTAGTCATATATGTATTTGAGTCTTTACACATGCACATACACAAACATGTACGTGAGTGTTTATTTACAAATACGCGTACATACATATAAACATAATGCATGCAAACCTATGGAATCACTGTCTTGAAGACATGTTGATGTGAATGTATATGTTGCTCTTAACGCTAGTCTCATATCTCTTGTACTACGAATTCCACAGCACTCATTTTGCCTTAATAGGAGGAACGTGCGGAGATAATATAAGAGTGACCATCACATCCATCACTTCGATTATATACGTTGCACCATTCATATAAATTGTAAGCACGCCCCTGTTCCATTTATCTGTTCCTTAGAAATCTTTCCTGCAAGAAGACATCTGCCAAGCCATAGACTACTTACTTGGTTACCCTTTCCAAATCACCACTCAGGTCTCACTGACAATCATATCAGTTATAAGGAGTTGCTGTTTTTCAAACTCTAATTATTCACATCTTCCACAGTTACATTGTGCATCGGTCAAATTTGCCTTCCGCCTATTATCAACATTCAAAACCTCTTATAAATACTCGCACAATATTGCACCTCATTTTGAATCTTTTATCCTGACATTTCTTACCTTCCTTTCAGCATTCATTTCATGGAAAAAATTCTATGTTTCATTTTCGTTTTGTTCAAATTCTCTCAAAGCTTTTCAGTAATTTTTCTCTTCTTGCCTAGCACTTTCACCTTTTACTTTGGTAATCCCTTTCCACACAAAGCTCGGGATTACTAGCACAAGTACGCAATAATCTTCTTCACAACATCCAGAGCCAAGAAAAGGTTATTACTTGTCTCAACTGCAGAGGCTACGCAGCCATTTAGAGCGCCTTTCCTATTACAAGGAACCTACATTTCCTCATCAATCTTTGTATTATTATTCATTATGAATTTATTACTATCCGGTATTTTCTGGCGTCCTAGTGACAACATCTCTGATTTGTTCGTTCTCCTCGTCCCCTCGAGCCTTTCCGTCTCTCCGTTTGTTGTTCTCGCTTCCTCTTATGAAACTCATAAAAGGAAACGCTTCCTCTCAGTTGGAAAGAATCTTCTAGTGCTTCTTTCTGTTCGACAAAGTACTGTACTTATAAAACATGATTCCAGTCAATACTCTTAAAGTAAACCTTTCAATTTAAATCTTCCATCTAAATTGTGCTATTATACAGGCGTATTGTTAGATGTGTTGCTGGAATATAATGTGAAAGAGAGAGAGAGAGAGAGAGAGAGAGAGAGAGAGAGAGAGAGAGAGAGAGAGAGAGAGAGAGAGAGAGAACCCACCACAAGAAAACAGAAACAAAACTTATGAGATTATTTTATCGTCTCATTGTCCGTTTCTCTCTCTCTCTCTCTCTCTCTCTCTCTCTCTCTCTCTCTCTCTCTCTCTCTCTCTCTCTCTCTGAAATAATGTATTCCAGCAAAACATCTCGGAAGTAATCCTACACTGACCAATACCAGAGGCCTTTCATTCCCATTTTCGGTAAAATTTTCAAACAATATTTAAAAAACTGTAATTCTACTTCAAGAGTGGCATGCTCCATCGCTTAATTTATACCTTAAGAACTTTTCAAACATGCACATCACATACATAAAGTCATTATAAACTGAATTTGTTTGTGATTAGAGTGTTCATTTCATCCGTATTTTGTTGGATTTCTGTTATCTGAATTTCACCTTTTTCTTCACATAAAGGCATTCTGTATACTTTGTGGAGGGACCCTCAGATAATCAATGGCATTCAGTGCTTGTTCCACATGAATGTTTGTTCATTTTGAATAATAACACGTCTCCAGAAGGCTAACCCCCCTCTCTCTCTCTCTCTCATTATCGACTACTTTTGCATTAGATATCCTAGTAAACGAAGCCTCTCCCCACTAAATCGACCTAGTTAACAATGAAAAATCCAAGATAAATACTGCATTTTCTTTTTTCCCCATACATGGAAAATGGACGCTAACTTTCTCTTACTTTCAGATTTGTTTCCATCACAAAATCTGGAAACGTACAGTTGCACTCTAAGACATGACCTCACGGTTTTCCCAACACCACAGTAGCCATCCGTTTACCTGCTTTACATGTCTACAAAACTGGACACGATAATTTACCCAATTGCACACGCATTCTAAAACTTGTCACCAAGTATCTAAAAGTTCCTCTGCTTTCTGGCAATATTCATAAAGGGTATGCATTAATTATGAGCATCAACGACCAGTGTTACCCTAAACTGACCAGGCTCCACTTCCTTCTAAGGGACATTTCCTACTAACAGGAATCCACTAACCACTGCCGAGTACTTTTCTGTACAGGGACATTGTGCAGTAATGCCAAAACCACTGACACCTCCTCTGAAGGATGACGAAGTTGAGACAGTTCTCCTAGGAACGGTGTTGTATCTTTGACTGACCTAATCCAAACAACATACATACGATTATTTGTTTGTATACATGCTTCTTGCATATAAGGATGGACTGTAAGGATCGTTGAGGCAACTCTCATTTGTAGCGTTGCAGGGATGTTGAATGCGAATGAAAAAATAAATCTAAAGGTGCTGAGAAGAAATGTTTTATGAAGTGTATGTGGCGTAAGAAGGTTTGAATGGTGAGAATGTAGACAAGCAGGGGTGGTAGAAAAGTAAGCATAGGTGAAAGTAGGCATCAAAGTGTTCTAATATGGTCTGGCCATGTGAAGAGATTGGAAGACGATAAGTTGGTTAAAAGTACGTAATATGAAATTTTTATTAGGAAGGAAGAGGGGAATGCATAGAAAGTGCTGGACAACCCTCGTAGAAGAGATACTAGAAAAATTGGGCCTCAAAACCTAAGAAACGTCAAAGTGCGTGCAAGACAGAAATAAATAGTTCAGAGTGCGTGTACAGGGTTCAACGCAATGCTGATGATCGTTCTGTGTAGGTATATCAAGCATCTAATGTTTTCTGCAAGGGTTAGCTCATGATTTAGTGATTACAGTATGAATGTGCCAATGACTATTATCTTGTATTTTCTCTGGTGCTTCTCCCCGTAAGGGTGTATATATATATATATATATATACCCTGAAGATGACTTTGGAATAAAAGTTGAAAGTCTTATGTACCAATTCATTTCATTTTCACGTGAGGACTTATTATATACTATCATCCACGGGACCATTGTGGAAATTACAAGATATATATATATATATATATATATATATATATATATATATATATATATATATATATATATATATATATATATATATTAACGATCCTTCCATGCAAAAATCTTCCAAGTCATCAGCCGCTTCATAAGCCTTCATTTTTCTCAATAATGGTATACGACTCGAAATGAGTGAAGATTTGCTGGCCAAAGGTACGTGTTACAGCGTTCACTCTAACTCCGTTTATCGATTAACGTCATTTAGCATGCAAACTAGAATGGACATAATCAGAAACGTCAATGAAATATAATTAAAGATGAAAAATGTCGAGACTTTACCTTGAAATTCCTCTCCCGACTTCGATTTCTTGTTAATTGTCACCCTAAACCCAGGCTTCCTACATTCCACAAACAACTCATTCCAACGACTCGCAAAGATTTTCAGTCAGCAGCAGCAGTTTTTCACAAACAACACTTTCATCCCCCTGTCATGTATTACTCTGATTGTCGGTCATCCCCATCAGCATTTTTTATGCAGATTAAGCCAGCTACTTCCAGAGCAGCAATAAGTCGAGTCTGAATCTTTTCAAGTGGATGAAAAATTTATAAATTAACTTACTTAATCCAAAATATATATGCAAACAAATTTCGCTACACAGTCGTTTTACGCTCATTTTAGTTTTCTGTAAAAGAAAACTATTGTGCCGGCTTTGTCTGTCCGTCTGCACCTTTTCTGTTCGCACTTTTTTCTGTCAGCACTTTTTCTGTCCGCCCTCAGATCTTAAAAACTACTGAGGCTAGAGGGCTGCAAATTGGTATGTGATCATCAACGCTCTAATCATCAAACATACCAAATTGCAGCCCTCTAGTCTCAGTACTTTTTATGTTATTTAAGATTAAAGTTAACCATAATTGTGCGTCTGGCAACGATATAGGACAGGTCACCACCGGGTCGTGGTTAAAGTTTCATGGTCCGCGGCTTATATAGCATTATACCGAGACCACCGGCGCATTTTTTACTTGTTTCCTCTCGATTTTCATCACTAATCAAGTGTTCACACTCAGACTTTAAATTTCACCTACAAAAGTTGAGGCTACATTAAATCTACGATGCCTCTTTGATATTACACAGTACGAGTCCTAGAACAAAAAATGTTTTATCTCACAATTCACCTCGATGAGTTCCTCCCACTGCTTCGGTTCCCTTCCTTCAGTGGCGTTCAAACAGAAATGAAGACAGTTACCATTTCATTTGAAAACTCTATTTCTGAATCTGTAACAAAGCTGTGTCGCGCCAGGCCCCTCAAGTTCCAGGACAAAACCAGACTCCCACTCTTACGTTCATTTGCAGTTTACCAAACCAGGCACCATTTGTGTAATCCTTTGAATGCTGGCCAATAAAAACACAAATTTCGGGATCGAGTCGTTTGAGCCGTGGCAAAGCCAATTAGAACCGAGAAGCCTTTGATCCAAAGGACGTTTCGAGCCATTCTTCAAAGAAGACATGACTCAGATATTGAACAACGTCGCGACTAATCGTAAAACATAAAATGTAAGTACTGGTATAATGAATGTTCTCGTGCATCGGCAACCTTATTGGTAAAGCCTCATACACAGATTTTCATCCTGGTATAAATGGACAGCTAACTTGTCTATGCATCGTTGTATTATGGCGTATCCGCATCCATGTCTGCATGCATATTTCAGTATCAATAATCGGGCGGATTGCTATCTTTATCGCTGCTGAGCTTCAATAGGTATCTCGTAAAGATTCAGTCCCCGGAGTGTGACCTTCTTCCTCCAAGCAATAAACTAAAGCGTATCTCTTCCCAGATCATTTAATGTGACAAGGAGGCCACCATTATTATTAGCACACACACGCACACACACACACACCCATGCGAATCTTTAAAGGCTGAACTTTTGTGTATAAAATATTCTTAGAACCAGATAGGGAAACACTTGCACTCACACGCCGGAGGGATAGGCATGCCCTGAATTTTATATATATATATATATATATATATATATATATATATATATATATATATATATATATATATATATATATATATATATATATATAAAAAATATATATATTCACAAAAATGAAGATGAAAAAAGAGGTACATGAAGATGAGAGAGAGAGAGAGAGAGAGAGAGAGAGAGAGAGAGAGAGAGAGAGAGAGAGAGGAGAGAGTAAGAAAACATGAACGAGATAATGAGCAAGGATTTAACTTTAATGAGGATATGATTTTTTATTCTGCAGGAGGTAAATGCGAAGAGAAAGGTTGGTATGGAAATTTAGCTTAGGGTAAATGTGCAAATGGAGGAACACTGTTTGAAGAGAGTGCAGTCTTAGGACTTGCTGACTGTTGAACAGAGAACAGAAGAGAGGGATGGTACAAGAGTGAAAGGGGTTAGTGTAAAACTGTGAGTGCATGTAGCAGCGACTGCTGAGGACATTACAAGGGTAATTAAGAGGTTGAAGAAAGGATCAACGCTAGGAATCGATGTGATTACAAGTGAGATGCTATGGTGTATTGATGAACTTGTGACTTACTGGTTGATCCGAGTACATAAGGAGTTTCTGGATGTTGGGAAAGGTTTTGAAGGTTAGCGAGAGGAATAAATGTGAAGGTGATAAAGGAGACTGTACAGATTATCGGGGCGTGACCTTATTTAGTATGCCAGGGAAGGTGTATAATAGATTTCCGATTGAGAAAGACCGACAGCTCGGGGACGACTGTAGGGTTTAGACAAAGAAGGGGGTGTATCAGGTGCTTGCTATTTTGAACAATTATGTTAAAAGTCTGAAAACAATGATGAAAAGCTGCACGTGTCATACATAGACCTAGAAGCTTATGACAGAATTATTGGAGAGGCAATGTGGAGGAGTTTAAAAGATTTACGGTATATAAGTTGCCGAAGGCAATAAAATGTTCCTATGAAGGAAGTGAAATTTGTAAGCCGGAGAGCGACTCGTTTGGTGTAAAACTGGTGTGAGACAAGGGGGAGGGGGGTTATGTTCAATGGCTGCATTATGAGTTGAACAATAAAGGAAGGAAAAGAAAAGGCTGTAGAAGCAGGCGCAAAACTGTGGAAAAAAGAAAATGGGGCGTGTGACTTATTTGCTGATTAGTTAAGTATATCTTAGTTGAACCAGATCACTGAGCTGATTAACAGCTCACCTAGGGCTGGCCCAAAGAATTAGATTTATTTTACGTGGCTAAGAACCAACTGGTTACCTAGCAACGGGACCTACAGCTTATTGTGGAATCCGAACCACATTATGACGAGAAATGAATTTCTATCACCAGAAATAAACTCCTCTAATTCTTCACTGGGCGGTCGGAGAGTCGAACGCTGGGCCAACAGCGTGCTAGCCGAGAGCTTCTACCCACCCCTCCAATGAAGAACTTTATTTGCTGATGACAGCACTGAATGGAAATAGAAGAGACACCAGAGACTATACGAGATAGTGCTTGCATGAAGAGAAAGTTGAGAGAACGTTCATATGAGCAAGACTGGGGGGCTCTGAGAGTACATAGAAGCCACAGATATGGAGCAATGAGTGTTAGCATGGGCGATGGAAGAATGGAAACGGGAGATTTATATAAGCATTTGGCTTAAAAATATCTGAAGATGGAACAATGACAGTAAAGGTGATTTTCTTTTTGTCATTAAGTCTTCAGCTGAAAACCCTTATGGACACAGTCGATACACTATAAACCTGAGAGGGATACAAAGTGAAATCAACCTCCAGAGAACAAGTTATAGAAAAAGGTGATAAATGAATGAGTAAACAAAAAATAAAACTGATACTTCTGAATTTAGGAGAGCAAGCATGACTTTGCTCCTTGCTTAAACATTTGGAGATCAGAAGACTCCACAACTGCACTAAGAAAACTATTCCACATTTTATTTGGAGCCAAAATAAAACTCTCAGCAAACTGAATAGTACTAAACCTGATATTAGAAAACAATACACTGTTTGCAACAACAGCCTGCCTTGTGTTGGGAGGAAAAACATTGAAGTAAGGTATTGAAGAAGTGCAGTCAATGTTTACTGTTGTAGTAAATTAATGCACAAGCATAATTAACTCTCTCTATGTCTATTTCACATGTCAACGTTAAGAGTTCGCAAAATAAACCTGACTGATGACATAACTCTATCCGAGAGTTTGAGACGAGAGTCAGCTCTTCGTACATCAATGGCTTCAAAATCCGAAAATTGGGGGATAAATGCCGAACACAGAGACTTACACAACGGAAAGAGACTTACGTTCCATAATCCCGTAACTCAGGGAAGACTAATTCTAGGTGAGCGACTTGGTGAATGAAAACCAGAGGCTAGATTTCTCTCTACAGCAGAATGTCCATCTGTCCTCTTCGTTTTTTTTTTTTTCTTTTTTTTTTTGAGACAGAGAACATCTCGCATGCATAACTTAAAGAGTTAAGAGGGACATATACATGGAAAACACTTCATCTGTGAGTTTTTGAGATCTAAAATATCCATTCTTTGGTTTTGATGAGTTCCTATAAAACGTATCAGCCATTCATTTGACGATACAGAAAACATCTCATGTGCGACTTTGTGAGACGAGCGAGTAAAACTTATCTATGGATTATCATGAGAGAAGAAAACAGCTTATATACTGTATGGGTTTTTTGAGATGAGAAAGAACTCCTCATCTATGGATTATTACGACGTCTTAGAGAACATTCCATTTATGGCTTTTAATGAGATGAGAAAGATCATCTCATCAGGAGATTATTAAGCCACAAGAAGATCCATACCAAAAGAATGAACAAAGACGTCGGGCAGATGAAAATTACATATGGAATTAAGCAGACTCTCGGAACAGCTCAGTGATTCAGTATATCCGTTTTTCTTGTATGCCATACTGCGTAATACATTTATGAGATGTATTGAAATGTTTTTGCAGTATAGTAACATAATTAGAAACAAACATTCAGAGAGGGAATAAGCCATATAATGAGGATATTATCACGTTCATTTCAGACAGGCAACAGATTTAAGTCAATACCTCTTGAACATTAACTCGAAATACATTTTACAAGACACTGAACACAAAATGCGCAGCGAATACAAACAGCCTCATTCCAGCAACTGCTCTGCAGTGAAGTAAGTACTGTACTTCGGTAAAGAAATAAAAGGAAATATTCACAATAAAACTTTAAAAGCAGTCTCAGGACTTGTTTTCTCTTCCCATTCCGAGGCAAATGCGTCATAAAGAAGTTTTAAATTTCTTAACATTTCAGATTCCATTAAGTAAACGAGTCACTGCTGCCATCTTTCTGCAGTCAGCTGCGCCTCAAGTTTTTGCGAGACTTCGGCTCCGCAATTTTCTCTCACTGCATGCTGCCTCCTGCTTCTTCTTCTTCTTCTTCTTCTTCTTTGGCCACAGTTTGTGACGCAGCTTCGCACAAACCCCAATGCAGGATGGGCAAATAAGTTACTCGAAGAGCCATGAAGTTTCTTCAATTTCTTACTTTATATATGAATTTTCTAGGAGAGAAAAGAACCAAACGTGCGATAACAGCCTCCACGTAGGTGAACCTAGGTTAAGAAAACGAACGGGCATAGAATAATTATCTAAAGGTGGTTTTTCTAAAATGGTGCTTTCGGGTGTTATAAGGAGTGAATAGTAATAAATATCGGAAACTCGCTATATCAAGGGTTCATGAGAAAAGGTACTACAGGCAATGCCTTACATTTCTGAGTTTAAATGCTCAAGAGGGGAAGCACTCCGGATGAATTTCTTTCAAACGTCATTCCTCAAAAGTATATATGGACAACTCGAAGCCTAAAACTTAACTTACTAATGAAACATACTCGGAAGCACTGCTTCCATTACCACCAGAGGCGCAATCGAGTTTTCCGTACAGTGTATAATGCTGTATGAAACTCTCAGTCACGGCCCATGAAACTTTCAGCCACGGCCCAGTGGTGGCCTATGTTGCTGACACCAATAGCAGTGCCAGACGCACAATCATGGCTAACTTTAACCTTAAATGAAATAAAAACTACTGAGGCTGGAGGGCTGCAATTTAGTATGTTTGATAATAGGAGGGTGGATGATCAACATATCAATTTACAGCCCTCTAGCTTCAGTAGTTTTTGAGATCTGAGGGCGTAAAAAACCGTTGCAAATTTGTCGAGAGGCGAGGAAGGAGTTAAGCATAAATCCCTCGCTGCTTCTGCGTTTTAAAATATTAGAAACTTCATGCTTCTGAAACGGAAGGTTATTGCTACATAAGAAAAAAAAACAGTCTTCCACACAGATTGCAAGCACATTTATACATTCTGCAACTCTTCTTTTATTGATATCGTTCTTGCAGCTTCTAACCTAAATGGCGATGATCGAATCCTTGTAACGGCAAAACAGTACGAAATTCAACACTATCTGAATTTACGACATACTGCAATAGTCTCAGTCTCTTCAAGCAACGGTAACACGATATTCAAGATTCAGAAAAATACAAATAGCAAAGTTAAAGGCCTTAAAACAAATAACTCCATTTTTACTCAAACTTTCCCACAGCTTCAAACTTTCTAAAATTGTATTGCAACCCGGCCAGCTTTTGTCGAGCAGCGGAGAAAAGTTTTCTTCCCAAAGACCCACTACTCGACTGTTCCACTGTGTAATTGGTTTTCGCCTAGAGCACAAATAAAAATAACAACATATTACTTGCCTTTCGCTGTATCATAATTGGGACGTACTTTTTGTAAAGGCGACTACTTCTCTGCATAGCTTAGCGAACGGAAAGCGATGGTAATTAGTATTATTCCACTGGATGTTGGGACACAATGCGACCAACTGCAGCTCTAGTCATACTCCTAAGTTCTGATGCTTTGTTTAAAAACAAAATAAAAAAGAGAGAGAAACTTCGTATCTTCGTCTAAAGAATACACTTCTTCCCAGTTACATATCAAAGTCTGCTGACTCATCACTAAATGCATTAAGTAAGAAAACTTTCATCAAAGATGGAGAAGCCCCAAAACAATCAGTTACCTTACGTAAAGGACGAAATTCCTAACAATGGCCATTATTATCGTTGGGTAAAGCTATTTAACTGCACCAAGCAGATATAAGGACAGATTGGGACCTCTGATGAATTTCAATTACATAATGCAGTCTTCTGTCATTTCCAGCGAACCCATCATTTTCCTTATGAACTCAAAGGTGAACTAATACCTTCCCTTTCCCAATACCATTTCGTAAAGACAGCATCTGCGAGTTACGCCAACAGTTGTGGGTACTACTGTGTTTGACGCCACTGTAAAAGACTTCATTTCCACTTTAAGCTATTTCCCGTAACATGAAGTAGCTCAGGAAAAAAATACACGCGCGCCCAACATTCACTCCTCTCTTATGCTTTAACTGCCGAAGCGTGAAAAAAGGCCGGTGCAGGTAACTTCCACAATAGCAGCTCCATTTAATAAATGACACTCTCCTTAATAACGCCTAACACTCCTACATACACCATTCACCAAGGCCTATAGACTCTACAGACCTTGCCATTCACTTCTACCTAACACGCTGGCTCATGCTTCCCAGTTAATTAAGTTCCTTCTAACCGATTTCTTTCACACCATCCATACAGTGCTTTCTAGGTTTGTCCCTCCTTCCTCCTGACACTTCATAACTGTACAGTTCTTTAAATACCTATCTTCCGTTTTTTCCCACTTGCCCAAATATCTCAAAACACTCTACTCCATCCTTTCATTTACACTGACCTTTCAACCACCATTTCTGCTATCTCCTCATTGTTCATCCTATCCATTTTTCTCATGCCCCATATACGGGATAAAAGAGTTCAACTTAACACCCATCAATTTTTTTTTTTTTTTTTTTTTTTGCATTCAACATCCATATTTCAGTTTCATAAAGGCATGCGGGTTAACAAATCATTTCAAACATTCCAACCCAGGCTTCCGTGAGCGCTCCATATCTTTTCCCAATTTTTTGCACATCCTCCGCTACCTGCTTTGCTTCATCTGTTCTATGCCTTACCTCTTCCCTTATCCTACCATCATCCTTTATTTTGATTTTCCAATACCTACAAGAATTTACTGCTTCTATTCTTCCATCATCCATATGAACCTTCACTGCTCCATCTTCCCGGTTTCTATTTATCCTCATAACCTCAATGGCTCTCACATCTGCTCTCAGCCATCTACTCTCTTCTGTTCGTTTTCGTAGCTTCTCCTCACTATCCCTAGTCAGCAATGTATTACGAATAAGCATCAAATATGTTACATTCATAATTCATTTACTTAATCCCCCAATGTTGCTCCTACATCCAGTCCTTATCCTGACTTCTCACATCTCTTCATACACGAAGATATGAAACAACACACTCTTTTCATATAAGCATTTTTACACCAAACCAGTCACTCTCCCTTCTACTTATTTAAGACAAGCTTAGCTTCCATCATAAAAATATTTATTCACATTACCTGTAAACTGATCCTATCTGAAACTTGTCCTAGTTCCATGTATGCCATATACAGTCTTTTTCCTTCACTTTCAAACTTATCACATAATAACTTTATACTCTAGAACAAACAAATATCTCATCCATTCCTTTACAACCAGATATATCTTGCAATATAGTCAGCTACACCATCGCGCTATCATTACTATGCCACAGCTCTCATTTGTAATCTGATGTGATTTTCAGTCTCTTAATTCACAGCCTTACACTCTCACTAGCCACTATAATAAAAATATGTTTAACCTTGCACTAACCCTCTCCACAATTGCATCACTTCGTTGAACAAGTCTTCAAAATACTCAGTCAATCAAGGACTGAATTTACTTCAAACAACAGCACTCCATTTAAATGTTTTTTCTGAGATCAATTTGTTCACTAACCTTTCTCAATGGCGTATTTAACTACTTGTAAAACCTCTGCATTATTCTAAAAATTCTTGTTCCTCTTCCCTATGTTTCCATTATGCATTCCTTTTCTTTCTCATTTCCTCTTTGAGTATTCCATCCATTCTTCTGTTAGTCTGAACGTGATCCTCTCTCCTGTCATGCAAATGCATCTAAAAAAATCGTTTTGCTTTCAGTAAACCCTTTATTTCCTTATCCCAGCGCATTCTGTTCCTCCTTCCTCCTACCTTCCTATACCAACAAACACTCCCTCCTATCCTTATCACCCCATCTTAGAATTTTACAAAGTATTTACCTGTTCCTTCCGCCTCTGCCTGTAACCCTTGACTAAAGTTCATCCATTCTCTATTCATATGCTCCTCTCATTTTTTTCCTGTCAAACCAACTTGTCTACATTACATTTTTAACCAGATTTTCATCCCTTCCTCCCCAACATGTACCTGTTCTAACTTTTACTTCAAGCAAATAGTCAAATAAATGTGATATGGACAAGGTTATGACGGTAAAATGAAACCAAGAAGATTCATATAGGCAATTGGGATGCAGTATAATAAATGGTCAATGGATGAGAGAAGTGGTGAGTCAAGATTAGGTGAAGAAAGACAAGTGGCATGGTGGACATGAATGGGTGGTTAGGCTTCAACTGTCTGTGGACACCGAGAGAATGTGTGAAGGGAATGTTAAGTCAAGTCTCCTTTCTGGAAGTGAAGTGTTGATGCTGACAGTGACTGAAAGGAAAATGGAAGAAGCCGTCATGAATCTGGGATGTTTGCTTTACTGAACTTTTGTGCGCAAAATAACAGCCGAAAAGGTTCATTGTCACGCAAACCGAACAATATAGGTTGTTTTAAAAGCAAAAATTCTCTTATTAATATCAGACCTTATTGCGCTCGTGTATTTCACTGATGCTGAGAGACTAGCAGTATGCAAAATACTTTTCATTTAATAAAGAATTTAAATTTATGCAAATAAGTTGAAAAACAACGCATTCCAAACTTAATATGAGTGTCAGAGGATTTATTCGCGTGCAATTCAATACCCTCGGGCAGAATGAATACCGAGGAATTAAATGTACAGGCGCGACAACGAAAACGAATGTGATACATTTGACAACATCTGCTGGAACTGTCTAGTTAAAATTTGCATCAGCCTGCCAGGTGGAGCTCAATTTGACGGCACGAACATCGTAGGAAGTTGAAACTTGGAGGACTGAAGTTTAGCGAAACCGCGAGATATTCCGCTGTAACCGAATGAGTGATCGATCTGCAACGATAACGTTTCGCGGAATCTGAAAGGAGGATTTGAACTGAAGCGTGTGGATTAATCTGCTGAGCGCTCGCGCGCACACATACTGACGACACGTGTGTGATTAAGCCTCACTCTTTTATTGTCTTCGAGCCTGTTTAGGAACAAGGTCACTGGAATGTCCTTCCTATTGTCCTTTGTTATTTCAAGAATAAAGAAGGAACGTTCATTTACGAATTTATACTGCATATGTCAGAAAATATCTTTACGTTCTTTCTTTACACACACACAAACACGCGTACAAACACACACATATGTATGTATGTATATATATACACATACATACACACACACACACACATATATATATATATATATATATATATATATATATATATATATATATATATATATATAATCACTCATATGCGCAGGGCCGTTTTTTCCATTCATGAATATTACGTCACCACCATCGTTTAATATCCAATTCACTATACCTTAAGAATAACTTACACCTACGGGAAACATATATATAATGAAAGATGAAGCTCTAAAAGTATTATAAAAGAAGAAAGAAGTGGGGAAAGTTATAATCACATACATCCAACAGACATTAAAGGCATTTTATATTCACAGTGAAGTAGAGAACAGTAAAAGAAGGGACAATGCTGGACAACATATAAAAAGAAAAAAAGAGGATCCCCATATAGAGAGAGAGAGAGAAAAAAAGGGTCGCATGTGCTTACATCCTATTCTTTTCTCCTCCATCATAAAGGCCGGTTGTAATGCCCTAAAGAGTTGAATGGGTGGCAGCAGGAATGATTTAGTGATAACAGCTACTGTTACTCCAAATAACCTGCAACACACGATGTACTTAATGTAAGTAAATAAATGATTATACTATATGTACATAGCATAAAATATGTTCTAAATAATGTCATAAATAAATACACAATTAATATAATATGAGATTTTATAGACTCGGACATTCCACTTTATTCAAGCATCTAGGTAATAAACTTTAACAGAATGCATAAAAACATAGGCATAAACATTGGCGAACAAGCTATATATCTCTCTCTCTATCTCTCTCTCTCTCTCTCTCTCATATATATATATATAATATATATATATATATATATATATATATATATATATATATATATATATATATATATATATATACATATACACTTCATCTTATATTATCTGAGATATATCATCCAGCCCTATTGTGACAATTAGGTATGAGAAAATGAAACTATGAATTAACAAGTAAAATTACATATGAGAATTATACAGGACAAGAAATAATACCAAGAAAATGCTAACAAATACAAAAAATGAGAAAGCGTCGTGATGTAACAAAAGAGATGAAGGCAAACAGGGCACCATGTTTTGAATCGTAATTGATCCGTCCCACCTGAAATCCCCAATTCAACCACTAACAGGCCCAACAATGGCATGAATAATAATGCTGAATGCATGTGGTAAAAGTAACCCTAATCTATTTCAGGCCAGTCAGTGCTCTAGAGTACTCTTCAGCTATTTCTAGCTTGAAAGGTCTTACAAGATTCATTGCAACAGGCGCTTTGGCCACACAACCAGGCACAGACTAAAAATAAAAGGGAGGAAATTTGTGATAGATGTGAATATTTTACCCAAAGGACCAGATACGAGGAGTAAAATGTCTAGACTTTATTTTAATAATTGTATTTTAAACTAGCACAGGGTAAATAGAATGGAATGGCAGCGAGTACAGTTTATTAGATTAAGCTGGCTTTATATGCCAGCACAGTTCCTGCTGTCATGAGCACCCCGGTCCCAACAGAGGGATACCGCTAACAAAATAAAAAATTCAGCTGGCAATGCATTCGTTAAATATATATTGATAGTGAAAAAGTGAGAAGGCTTCTCAACCAGTTGGCCGGATAAAGGAGAGCATCCGAGGATAAATTCAGTGATCCGATTAAGAGCCCAGTAATCCATGACCAGGATTTGCCTAACTTTATTTGCAGTTCAGCGAAACCTCCCTCCCTCCCTCCCGTCCCCCCTCTCGCTCTCCTCCCCTCTCTCTCTCTCTCTCCCTCTCCCTCTCTGCAGGAAACAAATCCAAACTTCTGCAATAAAAGGAATCATAGAAAAAAATTTGGGAGAATGTTCGATCGGTTTCGCAAACAAGCAAGCGATTACGAGAGTCCTCTTTTTCCTTTTCCACGTCCTCGGAGTTTTTACAGAAATCCCACGCACCCACGTACGCAGAGAGAGAGAGAGAGAGAGAGAGAGAAAACGTTCTTCTGAAGTGTGCAAGAACAGAAATATATCTGTAATATGGATGTTATATTTGAAGACTAAAGTAATATGCTTATAGATTTAATCTTTGTATGACAATTCAATATTATGCTATGAAACGTGCGAATGGAAAGTTGCCGTACTTTACACACACACAAACACACATAATACACACACACACACACACACACACACACATATATATATATATATATATATATATATATATATATATACATATATATTATATATATATATATATCTATATATATATATATATATATATTATATATATATACATATATACATAATGCATGTGTATGAGTATGCGTGCGTTTATTTGTACGTATCTGTAATGACTTCTTAACTTCTCGATTTGTTCATTGTAATTGTTGTAAAATACATAAACATCTGGTAAAGGCGCCCGGTAGAATCTCCACACGCACATATACGCACACTATTTATATATATACATAATACACATACATAATATATATAGATACATACATATATATATATATATATATATATATATATATATATATATATATATATATATATATATATATATATATATATATATCTCATCCAACAATATGGACTCAAAGGGCCTCTTGTGAAATTTTGCCACTCATTCCATTCCTTTTTTTTATCCACAAATCTCTACTCATCTCCAGCCAAACTTCTCATCGTTCTCATCCAAGTAGGTCAGGGTCTTTCAACTCTTCTGGTGCCACAGGAGTCCAGCTGACATCATCACATACTATTCTCCCGGGGGTTGTGCGATGGATATGTTCAAGCCATCTCCAACTCCTCTTCATCATTATCTCACGTATATAAAGAAATTCATAAACTTAGATAAGTTAGTACTTCTTACTCCATCCTGCCATCTGACTCATAATATTCTTGTTATAGCTTTGTTTCAAATCAACAGAACCTTTTCGATATAGTTTCACTCTTATACAAAGATCCATGTCCGTAGAGCAATACACATCGTACTAGACTTATGTGTCATTTTACGTGCGTGTGCAAATTTCAAATATCATTCACAATGCCCCATTATTTGATCAGATTCTACCCTTTTTATTATTTCACTGAATTCCAGCTCAACGGAACCTGTACTGAGTGTCACTGCTTCCAAATATTCGAAAGATTCATTCTCATTAATCCTTTCTCCATCAATTCAAATGTTATTTTATCCCCTGTGCATACCCTGACCTCATTACGTGCTTTTCCTTTAATTAATTTTGAATCCAATCTCTTTAGATACGATATATGCTATTAAGCAAACTTTGCAGTCTTGTGGTGTTTTGGTGATTAACAAGTCAACTGCATATTCTATCTGTTTATCTATCTATATTATATACTATACATATACATTATATGTATACATATACATATGATGCATACAAATATATATAAGATTACAGATATAATTATATATAGATAGATATATATATGTATATATACTGTATATATAATATATATATATATATATATATATATATATATATATATATTATTCGTATAAATGTATGTATTAGGTATCATTAGATAGACCATGAATGTCTTGTAAACTCTGCTTTCGAACAAGAATGGTTTTTCAACCTTGTATCTGATACCTGTAATGAATAGGTATGCCAATGGTAAAAATGACCAGTTCATATATATATATATATATATATATATATATATATATATATATATATATATATATATATATATATATATATATATATGTGTGTACCTGTAAACAGTTTACGGATGTGTGTTGTAAACTCAGTTTTCGAACATGACAATGTTAATTTTTACTTTGAGTACTAAGAATACTGGCTGTAGTTATTGCAGAAGTCTTGTATAAGACATTTATTTTTTGTATGGATAATGTTCAGTCGTTTCGGTGTGCGAAAGGTAAGAACTTCATGTTTCCAAAAGCGTCAAGCTTAATTTCTATCCAGTCTACTCAAATCAAGATTTCAGATCATGTCACGTAGCTGCATGGGATAAGTTTTGGCACTCGAACTTGAGTACGTAGCTTCATCACAAGTTCAAATAGCATGAGTGGAAACGGAGGGTTATCAAATTCTGAAGTCACTCCTATTGAGACGTAGGACGATCTCTGTCTTTCCCATCTTTGTTTTAATTCATACACATTATATATATATATATATATATATATATATATATATATATATATATATATATATATATATATATATATATATATACAGTATATAATTATATACATATATATATTCATATATATGCATATATATATATATATGTATATATATATATATATATATATGTATAATTATATATGTGTGTGATAGGGGGATATAAACTATTACACCTTCATGCATATAATTATTTCTTTAAAGAAATGATGATAACTGCACTCTAAAAATCTTTCGGAGTCTTTTTATCTAAAGCAATACTTTAATTTCTCTCTTGGGAATAAGTAATCACATCCTGTTAACCTTGATCCTCACTCATTTAAACTATTCAGCTGTAATCTAAATGTGAGTTCCTTCTCTTTCCAATCAATCATTATGAGTTTTCAAGAACACTAACAATAACTGTCTTTGCTTTTGTCTAATAAGAGTGTGGTTCTTTGTACAGTACATCGTTAATAGTCTTACAGATTCGCCAGCGTAGTATACGAACCCACCATCTTTTCTTTTTTATAAAACGAACATAAAACAAATCTTTTTTCTCTCAACTCCCTTGCCTACCTTGTCGTCTGTAATCTGTGGTCCATCTCCCGCAAGAAAATTATTAATACTCTCCACAACTCATACTCTTTTTTTCTCTTCCTCGATGTGACCATCTATTTTGTCGTTTACAATCTATCTCTTCCTGCCACCTATCAGTGAAAGTATCGTTCACGGCATTCCCCCTCATTCTCCATCAATTTGTTCGTTCGCTTCTCTCGCAATCTCTCTCTCTCTCTCTTCTTTCTTTTATCCTGGTCACCCTCGCGGTGTTTCTATCTCCTACCAACCCTTCACTCACCCTTCCACTAACTTCACATTCATCACTTCCTTTTCTTTCCGAACAAATAGAGGCAAGTCATATTTTCAGTGTTACCCTCGCGAACAAACGCCCCTAAACATACGGTCCTTCGCTAAATACACAGGTAATTATTTAACACTCTTGCTCTTTTACCTTACTTCGTGAAGAGTTCTTCTTTCCAACTATTTGGGATGTAAAATTCCACATGGATCAACCATTTTTACTTGAAAGTGCGCTCACATTTGCATATAAAGACAAAGATTCCCACAGGTAAGGGTTCGCACAAAACAGTATGAAAATAAATAAATGAAAGACCCAGTTTCAATGGAATATTAACTGATATCACGAACATCAGTTAATTTGCTCTTTGGGGGACGAGGCGAAGGTTTCCATTCATTACAAGACAGCGACGCTGCGGATTCACCAGGGATGTAGGTCAGGGTCAGAACTTGACTCACATCGACTTGATTTATTTAATTAAAGATGGCCGAGATACAGACCTATTTTACTGGTGATAGGTGGCTGTCTCAGATGACACTGACTCTTTATCGGAGTTTTAAAGCTAGTAACAAAATTGCACGTGATTATGACACTGTGAAAAATGTGACATAACTATCACAATCAAGTACATGGGATAATGTGACTCGTCTCAGCAAAAATGGATGACACTGTCATAATCTGCCTTTATCAGAAAAATGACATAATCTATCACAATCAGAAAAATGACATAACATGGTTATGACACTCCTTTATCAGAAAAATGACTCCTGTCAAAATCGAGTATCAGAAAAATGACATAACTAAGTGTCATAATCGAGTGCATGGTTATGACACTGTGACTCCTTTATCAGAAAA
>NC_089745.1:66290156-66292656 GCF_040412425.1 Macrobrachium rosenbergii
AAGAACTACATTCATTTTCATTAAAAAGCCGTCCACTTCTCCTTTCTGTCTGTATAACGAGCAGCAAATCTCTTCAACGACCCAAACCATCTTAATTTTTAACAGGTTATTAAGGAATCATCATTTTATGTAAACAAAAAATATTTAAATACTTAAAATGCAAGTCAAAATTAAAACAATCATTTACAAACTTACCAAATTACCATATTATAAAAAAAGAAACAGAAAACAAAAAAATAACTTAGTGTTATTTTTTCAACATACACCATGCCGAATCTGCATTCCCTTATCTAGAACAATCACCGTCCAGGGTCACAGCTTTCGATCAGCTGTCTGTCACTGTTACTAGACCTCTTGTAAATTAGACAATCTGGGCTGCAACAAGGACCTCAACTGGTTGAGATTTCGAGCTTAATTTCCACTTGATTAACAAGCGTGCACAATAGTATCAAGCAAACTTCCTGTAAAATTCTTCATTCTAAGTATAAAAAAGATGATGATTACAACAAAATGACAGTGATGATGCCATATTTTATTATATAAATAACCATCATCATCAACGTCTCGAACGAAGGCTATATGCCACAAAGCTCCTCCGTGAATATCCGTCACCCGTGTCTGTACTGAGCTTTATCTTCCACTCATCTTCAGCTTCCTTTCTCATAATTCTAAACCAAGCAGGTTTGGGTCCTTCAACTTTTCTGGTACCCACAACAGGCAAGCTGACATCATCACATACTACTCTCCCAGTTGTTATGCTAAGGACATGTCCCAGCCATCCCCTTCTCCCTTTCACCAATACCTCGGGTGCATACAGTACTTTCGTTATTTCTCTTAAGGTATCATTTCTAATTATTTTGCCGCCTAACTCCCAATATTCTTCTTAAAACTTTACTCTAATTGTCATAGCAAGATTCGTGTCCATATAGTAATAACTGATCATACTAAACTTATGTAAAATCTTACTTTCGTATGTAATTCCAATCTATTTGATTAACAAATCTAATTCAACCTGCCCATTATTTGACTGGCCTTTTTTTTAAGGCTTTCACTAACTTCCAACTTAAGAAAATATCTATGAACCATTGTTCATAAATATTTGAAAGATACAGTGTCATTAATCTTGCCTCCGCCTAATATTATTTCATCACTGTCCTCATTATTAGTTTCACTTAAATTTATTTTGCCTCCATTCTCTAGACATGATGCATTTTATTAAACAAGCCTTGTAAATATTGTGGTTTTGAACAGACTAAAACAGCACCATCTTCATACTTAAAGTCTGTCAGCTTTTCATCTCTGCTCCAGTCTAAACTTTCTCTTCCATCTTAGATGCCCTTTTTCATTATGAAATCCATGAACGCTTAAAAAGCAGAGAGAAATTGCAGTCCCTTCTCGCGCCCACATTATTTGCTGCAAATTCACGTGACAAGACCTCATCAACTAACTTTGCTTCTATTTCGTTAATGGGTAATTTTAATTAGCTTTATATATTTCACGGGGAATGACACAGTCACATATGATCGCCCATAATATTGGTAAGTGGACACAGTCAATACTTTATCATAACCAACCTAAGTCATCATAACGGGATTTTTAAAAGCAGTACGCTGCTGCACATTATGTCCTAATAACACTGATATCTGATAAGTGCAATTCCTGCTTTTCCGAAAACCAGCTTTTTCATCTCTAAACTTTCTATCAATTCCTTTATCCAGCCTGCTGGGAATAAGCACAGTGAATATTTTCATTACAAACAAAAGCAATGCCTCTAGTCACCACAATCTTTCACGTCACTTTCCTTTATTACCCTGACTATGAATTCCATTTCACAATCATCTGGCTTCGTTTCCTCGTTCCACATTGTCCAAAATAACCTAGTTGGTATACGAGGTGTCATTTCCGTTTCAGCTAAAATTATCTCTGCAGTTATACCTTTATAACCTAGTTTTTCCATTTCTTAAGATTCTTTATTATGATTCCACCTCACTCACAAGCAAATTCAGGTCTGCAACAGCTTTCAGTATAACAATCAAATTATCCCCAGACATTTCTTATTCACTACCTCACAAAAATGTTTCGCCCAATACTGTCTTTCTTCGCTAACAATTTTTACTGACCCATCATTCCGTTTTCACCCATGAATATTTCATTTATAATTCTGTGAGCTATCCTAACAATAATGTCACTCCCTGAATACAAGGCTTTGTAAACACCATCTGCCTATTCGTCCAGATATTTTCTACAGTCTCTTCTTAATCTTTATATATATAAGTTCACTATCTAAACTTAAGTACTTAGCATGCTCTCCTTTGCATTCTTCACCTCCTCTCTGAAATTCACTCTTCTACGTGCCTTTTCTTTACTGTATCCCAGGTCTCTCTAGATACCTCAGGTTTCAAGTCTGGTTACCCTCATATCTCAGTACTTCTTCCCAGCAGATTAATATACATTCTTGATATCAAACCAATCCTCATTCACTGATTGTTCCTCAGATAGG
>NC_089745.1:66297656-66305156 GCF_040412425.1 Macrobrachium rosenbergii
CACTCAGACACTTGGGAATAACTCTTACCCGAAACAGACTCACATCTAACAAGTGGGTCTGCCCTGACCAAAACTGCAGCCTATGCCTTTTGTTTGCACAGGAGAGACAGTTTTGTCACTTGCACGTTTATAAAAGACAAAGCTAACATTTAAGTACACAAATTTATCAATACGCTGTGATGGTGAAGATGAGATGATTTCGAGTAAAAAACAGAGCCTGAATTTGACAAACATATGAGCAGCTGGGTCAGAATAGATTTATATCTCTCTTGATAGCCGGCAAGTCATTATCTCCTCTATACCGAACACAAAAGGCATTAGGTTCCAATCCAGGTCAGGTAGGCCACTTATTATTTTTATTTGTCATTCCGTTTGGGTGTAAGTTGTTCCCTAAGTAAAATTATTTCGATATCATAAGAATTTTGTTCTCTTGTCTCTCTCTCTCTCTCTCTCTCTCTCTCTCTCTATCTATGTATCTATATATCTATATATATATATATATATATATATATATATATATATATATATATATATATATATATATATATATATAGTATAGAATTTCTGACTCACATCGTGACCAAACCCCGGTCTTTCAAATGAGAGGCCAAGGCGTTACCAACTGACATCCACAAGTCATAAAAGAAGTTGGAACCTATGCACTCCCGTATCTGAGGTTTTTCCAGGGCAGGCTGCTGCCCAACATCCCGGCGAATTTTACCCAAATTCCTGATCCAGCAGTAAGTGAACTGGTAGCATTTCATTCGAATTACCCCTACAGCATGAAGTTGTTGGAACTAATGAATACATAAGCAAGTGTTTCACAGAAATAAATTTCAATCTCACATTGGGACTGAACCCTGGTCTTTCAAATGAGAGGCCAGGGCATTACAAATGAACCTATATGCAAATTTATTTCAGTGAAACACGTGCTCAGGTACGGGAGTGCTTAGGTTCCAACTTCTTTTATGACCTGTGTAGGTCAATCAGTAACGCCATGGCTTCACATTCGGAAGACAAGGGTTCAGTCCCAATGTGAGTCAGAAGTTTTGGTTTCTGTGAAACAAGTGCTCATGTGTTCTTAGTTCCGTGTGTGTGTGTGTGAGTGTGTGTGTGTGTGTGTGTGTGTGTATATATATATATATATATATATATATATATATATATATATATATATATATATATACTATATATATATAATGTGTGTATAATATTGCAATGGATTGTGACAATTAAGGAAAATGTTCTTCAACAGAAAGTACACGTTCTTATCTAAGCCAATTGCAGTTGTTGTTGTCCTCTGATAAGATACTGTTACTTGAACATCCACTGGTACAGAGATGGAGCGAAAAGAGCTTACATCTACTGTGACAGAGATGGAAGGAAATGAGTTTGCATCTATTGTGATACAGATGGAGGGAAATGAACTTACATCTACTGTGACAGAGATGGAGTGGAACGAGCTTCTATTTACTGTGACACGAATGGAGGGCAATGAGCTCACATCTACTGTGACACCGTTGGAGGGCAATGAACTCACATCTACTACTACACAGACGGAGGGCAATGAACTTATATCTACTGTGACAGAGATGGATGGCAATGAGATTACATCTACTGTGTCAAGACGGAGGACAATGAGAGTACATCTACTGTGACACAGACAGAGGGCAATGAGCTTATATCCACCGTGACAGAGATGGAGGGCAATGAAATTACATCTACTGTGATAGAGACAGAGGGCAATGAGCTGACATCTACTGTGACACAGACATGGACCAATGAGTTAACATCTACTGAGACAAAGACGGAGGGAAAAGAACTTACATTTGCTGTGATAAAGATGGAGAGCAAAATTTGACTGCTGCTCTGTCAGAGACGGAGGGCAAATGGATTAAGCCTCTAGTGACAGAGAAACTGAGCAAAAACGTGTTAGTCTCCTATGACATCTACTGTGACAGAGATGGAGGGCAAAGAGCCTACACCTACTGTTACAGAGACAGAGAGCGAAAGCTTATGTCTACTTTGGCAAGATGGTGAGCAAGGAGCTTCCAACTAATGTGACAACCATGGGGGGTAAAGAGCTTTGTTTACTGTGACACAGACGGAGGGCAAATGATTGAGTTAACTATGTCACAAAGGGCAAAATCTTGTCTCCTGTGTCAGAGACGGAGGTCAAAGAGCTTAAGTCTACTGTGACAGAGACAGAGGGCAGAGAGATAAAGTCTACTGTTATACAGAGAGAGTAAAGAGATAAGGTCTACTGTGACAAAGGGCAAATACTTAAAGTCCACTATGACTGAGACAGAGGAACCAGAGAATTAGCCTACTGCAACACAAAGATGGGCAAATATTCTAAAGCAGGTCATCTGTGACCACATCTACTGTGAAAGACACAGAAGCCAAAGAGCTTATGTCTGCTGTGACAGAGACAGAGGCCAAAGAGTTTATGTCTACTGTGACAGAGACAGAAGGCAAAAAGCTTATGCTCATATGACAAACAAAGGGCAATGGGATTAAGTTACCTGTCACTGAGACTGATGGGCCACACACTGTTTTCTGTGACAGAGAAGGATTAAGAGTCTAGGTATTCTTACGTCTACTGTGATACAGACGGTGGTTAAAGAGCTTAAGACTACTGAGAAAGAGACGGCATTCAAAGAGCTTGCGTCTACTGTAAGAAAGACGGAGGAAAAGAGCTAAAAAGGCTAATAAGCTTGACAACATAAGATCTCTCCACAGAAAGTATTTGTAGCATCGATGAAAATAATTAGAAAACTTCACTATGAAGATTAGAAGCCACATATCTTCACTTCGTTAAATTAGGGCAACCGTAACCTAACGCTCTAACACCCGAAATATGTTATGCCTAAAAAAGGACACCATTCTTCAAAAAACCATTATCTGATGAATAAGTTCCGCTAGGGTATAAACAGAATTTGCCTGAGTAATGTAGCCCCGAGGCGACTATGATCATCAACGCACAAAATTCACTTCTGATTGTGAATTTTTTGGATTAGATACAACTCATAAATAAAATGAGAAATCTTAAAATTCAGAGAAACACAGACCTTTTATATCTGTCATAGATATTTTCACACAGCTGAAAAATAGAATATACAGAAAATGTGACCTATTCTTAGCTTAATATAACAGAAATTAAGGTCATGTTAACTTTGAAATAAAGAGCGTTTAATAAATCTTGAATTTGTTGAAAAGAATAAGAAATACTGAAAAAAGTTCTCCTTGTTCACAGACTGCAGGCTTGCATAGAGTGCTCGTAATGACTCTTACCTGACATGCACGATGGAGCCTGGCTGTCGACTCTGCCAAGATCAAACGAATGAGAATCCTGTGTCCAGTTCGCGGTCGTGATTGTGTCTGCAATTTCTAAACCAAACAGGCCACCCTTTGGGTCCAGTATCCCTTGTAAGTGACACTAATCCTCATTTACTCAATCGCCGGAATGTTCCCCTCGCAGTTCCAAATTGTTACAACGAACGAAGCTTTATGAACGAAGAGTTGCTGAACACTAAGAAATAACGCAAATGGAAATAGCTACTACTGACAGAACAAACATAATAATACAAACAAGTTTGTTTTATTATCTTTAGTTACCTTTGGAATTTAATGTGAGTGTGAGCTGAAATAACAATAAATCGATTATGCACGTGACAATACATTAGCACACATAATTGCATGCGTGTCTCGAACCATTACTTGTACAGAACTATTCATTTACACTGTATCAGCGATCCTCCTGAGAGAGGTCAATTTTTTGGTTGCGTCTCTTCTTAGACTCTAGCTCATGAGAATTAAAGCAGAGTAGGGTTTTGTGAAAGTATACCTCTCATATCTGTTTTTCAATGCTATTCAGAGGGAATCAAAGAAGGGAAAGAAGGAAGAACTAAATAATGTTATTAATTACCTGATGGTAACTGGGCTGCCCCAAGGAACAACTTCAAATGCATAATTAATTGACATCAACTGAATTTTTTTCTTGCATTTTTTAAAAAATTCATATAAGTTTTCAGCTTACCACTGATGGACTTTCACGACTATTGTCAAGATTTCTCAAGGAAAGAAAGACCATTAATGATACTACTACTGTAACCTACGAGTAAGCTTGAGAGAGAGAGAGAGAGAGAGAGAGAGAGAGAGAGAGAGAGAGAGAGAGAGTTCCAAGATCATGACTACCATTCAATTAACGTCATGGCTGTAACCCAAGTTTAAGAGAGAGAGAGAGAGAGAGAGAGAGAGAGAGAGAGAGAGAGAGAGAGAGAGAGAGAGTCACAACTCTCCGGCCGGAGCAATGAATCACGCGAATTAGATAAAGTGCTTATGGAATGGCCCGCAAGACAATAGAACTGCCAGGGTTGAACTCAGTAAGTCTTCTGCTTTGTCCCCGAGCAATGTAATAATACATAATGACCATTTGCTTCAGACAAAAATGAAATATTCAGTCACTATACACACGGAAAAATGCGAATAAATAATCTACTGGTCTTTGAACGACTTCGAGTTTTACTAGAGTCTGAACAATGTTTATATGAATGTTTAAATTGCAATTATCTAATTTCCAAGCCGAGAATGTAGGCCGCAGGTAAAACCTTCTAGAAGTTCCCACGAAACATCTGGAGCCATTCCATGCAATAACCTGATTATTAGAAATCAGTAGTTGCAATGTCCATAAATCTGGTTTTTTCCTTTTTTGCAAAATTTAATTTTTTTCAGTTTTAAGCCACTGGAGCAGACAAGCAGCCCAAATCAGAAAAAGAGGTGGGGTAGAAAGGGAGGGGGTTTGGGTGGCGTGTGAGTATATGCATGCGCGCTCGCTCATGCACTGGGTAAGTGAGGGAGGCGGGCTCAGCTCCGAATGGACCGATAGGCCGGCTTCTTTGGGGATGGGTTGCAAGGACGCAGGAAGGGAAATATTCATCTGTTTTTCAACGGCAGATTCTGAAAGAAAGGAAGGAATGTGGAAGAGGCGGTTACTAATGTAACTACTTCTTCTAAATACGGAAGGTGACTGGCGTTCTTTTGAGATCAATCGCCGGTTAAAGTTGACACTGATATATTGGTTCAATTTTGATAATCGATGTCTGTGTTCTGAAATTTCCAGTCGCATATTGAATTTCGCTGTTTCTTTAAAGTTATATTACCCTTTTGAAAGTGGTGCGCAATTTTGTAATGGATTTTCTTAAATTTTGTGAGGTTGTTTGACATGGCAAATGCTGATTTGACAGAAATGTTTTGATAATTTCGATGCATAGTTTTTTAGTTATGATTCTTAAACATTTTCAATGATTTTTTTCAATGAAATTTTCATCTTTTCTTGGTGATTTTTTGTGTCTCATAATTAAAATATCTTCAATGGCTTTACAATATGTTTTACCAACTTTTCTTTAAGTAGTAAGTGAGAATTTTAACATTTTAATAAATTTAGAATCTAATTTGCATTTTTTTTCTTAATTTCAACTAACAACTAGATAATAAAAACGCATTCTTAAGTTCCTGCTAACACAGTTTCTCTGTTGTCCATCGATTCCACTATTTTTTTCATTCTACAATAATACTGAAAACCAGGTAAATTCATGAAAAATGCATTATGAGAGCAAATAGTTTTTTCCATCAACAGATGAGTATCTGAGCACATAATCTATGCTAATAAATGTCTTTTGAGTACTTTAAAACCAAATTCTATATGGTATTAACCTAGTGTGTATCTAACTTTACGCATCATTTTTATATACTACTTTGATCCCCGAGGGGCTAGTACTAAACACGGCGTCCCAAGGAGCTTACGCCACACTTAGTACTAGCACCTTGGTGTAGGTGATGCGTAAAGGTGACCCATTTGTATATAATACTTTGATCCCCAAGGGGCTAGTACTAAACACGGCATTCCAAGGAGCTTACGCCATGTTTATTACTAGCACCTTGGAGTGGGTGATGCGTAAAGGTGACCCATTTGTATACAATACTTTGATCCCCGAGGGGCTAGTACTAAACATGGCATCCCAAGGAGCTTCCACCACGTTTAGTACTAGCACCTTGGAGTGGGTGATGCGTAAAGGTGACCCATTTGTATATAATACTTTGATCCCCGAGGGGCTAGTACCAAACACGGCGTCCCAAGGAGCTTCTGCCACGTTTAGTACTAGCACCTCCGAGTAGATGACACGTAAAGGTGACCCATTTGTATATGATACTTTGATTACTGAGGGGCTAGCACTAAACACGGCGTCCCAAGGAGCTTCCGCCATGTTTAGTACTAGCACCTTGGAGTAGGTGATGTGTAAAGGTGACCCATTTGTATATAATACTTTGATCCCCGAGGGGCTAGTACTAAACATGGCATCCCAAGGGGCTTCTGTCATGTTTAGTACTAGCACTTCGGAGTACGTGACGCATAAAGGCGACCCATTTGTATAAAATACTTTGATCCCCAACGGGCTAGACTAAACATGGCATCCCAAGGGGCTTCTGCCATGTTTAGTACTAGCACTTCGGGGTAGGTGACGCATAAAGGTGACCCATTTGTATATAATACTTTGATCCCCAAGGGGCTAGTACTAAACACGGCATCCCAAGGAGCTTCTGTCATGTTTAGTACTAGCACCTCAGAGCCTGTGATGCGTAAAGGTGAATACATACCGGGTTAATACCAATCTACAGTTGTAAAAATTCATTATCTTACCTTTATCTCCCCTTTGCAATATTTTCGGGCTCGTTTGTAAGAATTTAGCGGAGTGTTCCTTCAATTATCATTAAGTTCCTATCGTTTCTCAAAATTTCATGTTGAATCTTCACATTGGAATACACATAAACAATCGAAACCAAGTCTCGTGTACGTAAGTGTAACCTTTTCACTGCGGGAAGGCTCTTCTAACGAGACTAGAAACTGAGGATCTTTTGATAGTGACCCCAAGAGTTTTAACCCATTGTTAATCAGCTCAGTGGTTTGGTTAAACTAAGGTATACTTACTTTAACCCGGTATATAGCCATCCACTTTTGCAGCGTGTTTAGTACAAGTCCGTTGGGGATGGCCGTAAAAAATAAACAAAAGACTGTAAATATCATCAGGATAATGACCCCAAAGAAATATTAGTTCTAGATAACGACCCCCGAACTTTGCTTGGGGGTCACTATCTAGGAAAGATCCGAATTGAACATGTTAAACTTCTCATAGCCCATCCATTATATTTTTGTGCAAAACGCTGCAGATTTTGGCTTGTGTTCGCCTGTTTACTAGGGATAGCAACAGATTCACTAGGTCCCCGTGGCTCGATAGGACCTTCTTACAGAACTAAAATTTGACACTTTCACTTGCCTCTCTCAATTTTCTCCATTTCGCATGGGTAATCTTCTCCCGAATCTTTAAAACACTTAACCTGCACCCCTTGCTTACACGAGGAATGGTGGTAGTACACAGTACAAACATCCTGTAGGGGAGTAGTGCCGTCAGTGCACCTCATGCAGTACACTGTAGGCACTAC
>NC_089745.1:66310156-66315156 GCF_040412425.1 Macrobrachium rosenbergii
GAACAGGCAACCACCGGGCCGTGGCTGAAAGTTTCATGGGCCGCTGCTCATACAGCATTATATGCTGTACAGAAAACTCGACTGAGCCGAAGAAACTTAGGCGCATTTTTTACTTGTTATGTATGTTACGCTTTGGATCTCCCCTTAAGAACACTGCATACCGGCCTGTCTGTCGATTTTCTGAAGCGTGTCTACCAGACACTATATGAACATTCTCAGTCCTTGAATTCCTTTGCTAATATCCCGAAGCTAATTTCCCTAAGTAGGAGACTTCACCTGTAACTTCTTAGTCCTTTGTTCACCGGAGGCAAATCGATCTGGTGCATTGTTTAGCGACCCCCGCACTTGTTGAAGTGACCGTCACCCTTTGGACTATCATTAATACCGCTGGGGGACCGCACACCTCCCGTGTTATGTCTGGCAGGCAAACAATGCAGGCGGGGGGGTTGGCAGAAGAACTATATAAACTCTATTGCCATACTAGTTCGGGAATCCGGTACTGTCCGGTTCTATAATACCTATGCTTCGAGGTCCACCACCAAAGATCTTCTTCCAGTGACATAATTCGAGGTGCCTCATAATTTATTCAAGCACAGTTGGATTCTTCAGGCCCACTGAAGAGCTGCATTATCACTGTCGAGAAAGAAAAGTATTACTGAATCACCCGCGACTGGTGGACATTCGTCTTGCGCCAATCATAATATGACCTCTTATAGAAGTGAATAAATACAGTCACAAAATCGTCCTTCACATACCCCTTGAAAACTAATTGCACTTGTCTTTCTCTCAACATATTTCCCATTGTTTTCCTGTGTTTCCTTGCAAATACACAGTTAATTCTTAGCAGAGTAAACGAAAAGTTTTTAAATAACAGTATATTCCTATTTCTTGTTCAAACATCCAGTCTTAAGAATCTACATGAAGAATAAATTCAGGTACGAGAAAGTGAAAGCCAAGTGGCTGTTTCACATTTGCTTGTTCATTTGAACTGTGTAATCCTCATTCTGTTGATGGATGAAGCACATTGGCTGTTTATTTGAAAAAGGACTGTCAATCCTTATATGCGTGTCTTAAGCCAGAATTTCTGGACTTAATATTCCTTTACCCTGGTGTGATATTTTCACCACTTTAGATAGGATTTTCACAGCATGAAACTCACACCAAAATGCTGCTGTTTCCAATCCTGTAAATAATTTGAATCATCGGGTCGAAAGGAATTTGCCATGCAGTGTTTTTAAGAGCAGCTGTCGGTTCAAAAGCCAAATGATAGAATCCGGCTTGATCACATAAACAAACACTTTGAATATCTCCAGTGTCATCGACCATATTATTCCAAAAAGCATTAAGGAAGACTTAAAAGTGGGAATCCTGGGTTGGCCGTCACTTAATCTCGACCTAGTGGCCAGCTATCTGGAAGATTCTTCAGTTTTGTTGACCTGCATAATGTGTGCATATATAATATATATATATATATATATATATATATATATATATATATATATACACACACATATATATATATATATATATATATATATATATATGTGTGTGTGTGTGTGTGTGTGTACATATATATATATATATATATATATATATATATATATATATATATATATATATATATATATATATATATATATATATATATTATATATATTTATTTAACCTATATATAAGTATATACGTGTATATATATATAATAGTACCTCATCCTAAGTCAGTAATATATACCACGACACCCAACTTAAGTAAAAATCGACCTAAGTCAATTATGACCTTTAAAAAATGACCTAGACATTAACCCTAATAAGCAACACCATAATGGTGTTAACGCATGTACAATAACTTAAAAATTTTGCTGCCTTTTGAATAAATTTATACATATTAATTATAAGGAATGTAAAGATAAAAAACTAATAAAAATTATTCATATATAGTACTGTATACTGTACTGTACCTATCTGATGGGTGACGTCTATGTGCTCGTTGGGCCGGGGGTGGGGGGTGGAGGAAGAGGAGGAGATTATGGAGATGATGTGGGAGGTTGCATTTCTTCTTCTTCATTTGGATTTGTAAGCCGCAAGAATTGAATGAGTGTGCCCTAAACTCTTATGTTGTTCTTTTCATAAAAAATTTCCGCACTGGGATCTCCCTTGAAAAGCACGAGGACACTGTCAGCATGTGCAAAGGCCTGTTGCATGTTGTTGATGGTAAAGCATTGCAGTTCTGATTCATGCAACAACTCCTATTCCTAGCATTGCTGTTCATGCAGCTCCATCAATTCGTTGTTTGTTGGTGGCTGCTTGTCTGTCTTCAACAGTGAGATGAAAGCCTCCTCCTCCAAATCCATTTTCAGCTCTCTGCTCAACATCGCAATGCTTTATTCACACCCACCTAGGCAAAGCCCTCGATATCATGAACAAACTGAGAGCACAGTTTCTTACAGACTGCATTCATACTTGGATTGAATTGAATTGAATATAGAACCTAGGCCAAAGGCCAAGCACTTGGACCTATGAGGTCATTCAGCGCTGAAACGGAAATTGACAGTAAAAGGTTTGAAAGATGTAACAGGAGGAAAACTTCGCAGTTGAACTATGAATCAACTGTTGAAGAGTAAAGGGTGGAAAGTAAGATGGAAAAAAGAGAATATGAAAGGTGGTACAAGTTAAAGGAACGAAAAGGGTTGCAGCTAGGGGACGAATGGACGCTGCAAAAACCTTAAGTAATGCCTACAGTGCACCACATGAGGTGCACTAGCCCTCTACGTAGCCTAAAGGCCTTTTGCAACCTTGAAGCCCGGCACAGCCTTCTCATCCTTATACTATAAATGAGTGGTCTGTCCTTTTCTTTCAGAAAAGACTGGTCTTATCCACAGTAAATATTTGTTCTGGAAGAAACTGCTGCTTCTCTATAATCTTCGCCAACGCGGCAGGAAATTTAGAAGTTGTCGATTCGTTGGCCGACGCAATGTCTCCTTAGATCTTGAAGTTGTGAAGATTGTGTTGCACAAACCATCCTGAACTCAAGGTCTTTTTTTTTCTGCTAGACCTTGCTTGAACTTGCCTTGAATTCGGAGTCGTTCTCAATGGGAAACTTCTTGAGGTCTTCCAACGAAGACAACGATTTCTCCAGAATCACAAGCTGGATTATGGGCATTGCCGACAAGTTTGCTGTTCAATCCAAAGAGCTTGCCTCTTCTCTTTATTTATCCCTGGAGCATTATCCTTGATATAGGTTAAAACCGTGCCTTTTCAAAAACAATTGTCGACACGATCGTGCTGCTCGAGGCGAGGGAACGAGCCATGGCGGCAATCTTTTGACATTTTCATGGTGTTTTATCATAGCCTCATAATGTTCCAACGGAACAGCATTAGCTTGTTAGAACTAGCAATGAAAACTTTCTTCGATGCCATGACACCAATAATATTATTCGAGACTCAGATTCTATGCGAATAAGACACTGAAAGTAACTTGCACAAAAATACACGTTTGAATTCGCTGCCAAGAGCTAACGCCGCCTCGCAGCTGAACGCTGGAACTAGTACATCATGTACTGCAACATTATTATTATTAATTTTTTTTTTTTGTTCTTAAGCTTTCAAATGGTTTCATTCTGAGCAAATCGTTATATTACTGTACAACTGAATGCATGTAAATAGGAGAATATTTTTAGCATTGTTAAATGATTTTATACCCATCATTTCAATACTGCTGATCATTTTACATATTTTAGCTTTAGCTGTAATGTAATTTGGACCACTTTTACCGATTTCTGACTTTTTATGGCTGATGACTGAACACTGGAACTGCATATATAAGTTCCACTGTACAGTACAAACTGTGGCTGAACATCAGGTACATAAGACAAAATCTGTATCATTTTTAAGCTTTTGAATTATTTTATTCATTATATTTCATGACTATATATTATTTTATGCACTTTAACATGTGTTTTCGTGTAATTTGGCACTTTTTTAGTTTTCTATAAAAGAAATCCATTGAGATGGCTATTTGTCTGTCTGTCCGCACTTTTTCTGTCCACCCTCAGATCTTAAAAACTACTGAGGCTAGAGGGCGGCAACTTGGTATGTTGACCGTCCACCCTTCAATGATCAAACATACCAAATTGCAGCCCTTTAGCCTGAGTAGTTTTTGTTTTATTTAAGGTTAAAGTTAGTCATCATCGTGCATCTGACACCGCTATAGGTGCCAACACAGGTCACCACCGGGCTGTGGCTGAAAGTTTCATGGCCGGCGGCTGAGAGTTTCATGGGCATGGCTGAGAGTTTCATACAGCATTATACGCTATACAGAAAACTCGATTGCGCCGAGGAAACTTCGGCGCATTTTTAACTTGTTTTGTTTGGTTTTTCTACATTTGTTGCCGACCGACTTCAAGATGCATAAATGGACTCAAAGATTCAAAGTTTTTATTATAAACTGTAGCGATCCCTTCCGGAGTATGAGAGTACATTCAAAGAAAATGCAAAAATACATAGGAAATACATCAAGATGACGAACAAAGACAACATACATAGATTCAAACACCCAACATTATTAAAGAAAAGAGGTCAAGGACTATTAGTGTATTTGTGCCGACGCAAAATTTAACAAAAGAGTTAAATAAGTCGATTTTTGCTTTTCCCTAATATACTTTGCAAATATCGCCATAAAGTTGAAGATGGTAAAACTCAAAACAGCCTAATTGGAGGTATGATGTCATATATATATATATATATATATATATATATATATATATATATATATATATATTTATATATATATATATATATATATATATATATATATATATATATATATATATATAAATATTATTAAGTATTTATATATATTATATATAATCATATATATATTAAAGTAAATATTATTAAGTATTTGAAGTTATATTAATCATATTAACAATAAAGGCAATCATAATTCTTATATGATACTGTTTAAAACATTTCTGTGTTAAGTAGTGCAGAAGCGAAAGAGAG